>NC_086319.1:64905405-65205405 GCF_036172605.1 Pelobates fuscus | reverse complement strand
AATTTATAACTGGACGGAACTCCCCAGATTTCTTCTTTACTAGGAAAATGTTGCTGAAGAAACCCTGTCCGTCGTGAGCCGGTTCTATCGCCCCTTTCGTTTGGAGCTCTCGTAGTTCGTCGTCGATCAGACGGCGGTCCTCCTGGGAGCATTGAATGGGGTGCAGAGGAGTGAGTTGGTAGGGGGGTTCTACGAAGTCGATGATGTAGCCCCGAACTGTCTGGAGGATCCATTTCTGAAAAGACAGAGCAATACGGCCTGCGGTATAAGGGGAAAGTGAAACAAGAGGCATGATGTTGCTTACCTGTGGGGAAGCGTGCTCTGCCACGGTTACGAGGTCCTCTGCCTCGGTCTGCTCCTCGGGTATAGGAGAAGGGTTGTCTGGAGCCCACTTCTGGGTAGAAGGGTTGTGGTCTGTGTGACCGGGGGCCAGAAGGCCAGAATCGGCTGGCTGCGCGGCCCCTGTAGCGGCCAGCCCGTCCAAAAACACCCCGACTGGGGTAACCTCTGAAGACTCGCTTCATGGATGTCTGAGCCTTATTCAGGGACGTAAAAATATTGACATGCTTGTTCAGCTCTTTTAAGAAGGGTTCCCCAAATAGTTTGCCCTGTGCCAACGGTCCCAGTTCTTTGGTGCCCAATTCCACCAGTTTTCCGTCAATACGGAGTAAAGCTGCCTTGCGCCTCTCAGAGGAGAGTGCTACGTTGGTATTGCCAACGAAACAGAAGCACCTTTGTGCCCATTCTCTGATGTCATGTGCCCATTCTTTGACCATGCTAGAGTCAAATTGATCGGCCCTAGTGAAAGCATCATCCGCTAGGTATAGTATGCGGGAGAGTGGGCCGATGGCGTCCAGCAGTTTGTCTTGGACCCCGTGGAATCCCTTCTCCACGCCCCGTCGGGGGTCTCGGCCACCTCGGGACATAAAGGTGTTCATCACCTGGTCAAACTCTGGGGTTTGAGTTACATGGTCGGGAAGTGAGGGACGTGGGCATTCCGAGCGTAGACGGTTGCGCACCGTTTTATCCAGTGGTTTGCGAAGCCAGCGGTGCATAAATTGGGAGAGGTGGTCGGGGGGTGTCCAGTCCCCGGAGCGTGGGTGGCGGATATTGCGAGGGTCAAAAAGACGTTGCCCTGTGGGGTCTAGGATGGCCTCGTCTTCCTGGGTAGGTGCGAGGTCGTCTGGTAGCTGACTGTGATCTAGGAAGGTGCCTCGTAAGAGGCCCGTATGGGAGCCGGAGTCCGAGTCCCAATTATCATCTTGCGGATCAGAGTCCGCGGCCTGCCACTTGTCCAGTACGGCCATAGAATGTGAGTGTTCTTCCCCCTCATCCGAGGAGTAGTGGGCAGGTGTGGGTGGGGCTGGTCTATGGCGTTTGGGGTGCTTTACCCTTGGCTGGTGTATCGCCCGCTTTCTCACCTTTCCAGTGACGTTTGGCGGGGCGAGGGTCCGCCAGTACGTGTGACTCTGAGGCCTCAGAGTCCTCGTCTTGAGGTAGTGTGAGCGTGGCCTTTTTGGGTTTGTCGGTAGATGCCGACATGACTCTGGACAGCGCTTTCTCCATAGAGGCGGAGATGGCTTCTGCAATCATGGACTGGAAGTCCGCAGGGGTTTGGGATGCTTCCATAGTGGTTATGGTGTTGGCACAGGGTAGATGGGCTAGGGGTCAGTAGATATAATATGCACTCAAAAGAATAATAAAATCGGTAATAACACCCCAGCAGGGTGTGATGTAGTGTAGGTACAAGTAAAAGTACTCGAAACCCCAGCAGGGTAAATTGGGTTTTTCTTGCTGGGCCGCACCCAGAAATATATGTATGATAACTGAGAGGATGGCACGAAATCCACCTTAATATGACATTAATATGGGGTTGGGATGCCCCTGTAACATATACATATATGTAGGTGGCACGAAATCCACCTGATGGCAGCAGTGCATTAAGGGCTTCACCCTGTTGTAATAGATGGTGGCACAAAATCCACCCGGTCAGTGAGTAGGAATAGGAATAATAACAGTGGACTCACCACTGAGGAAGGGCCAGCAGCCTCTTTATCCTACAGGAAAACGTCTGTGACCCCTGCCTGAGTAACAAAAGGAGAGCTGAAGAAAGGATATCGACGACTGGATGAGCTCTGCAGGCCGACACTGCGGAGATCGTGGGACTCCCAAAATGGCGGCCGTGAATCTCGCGAGACGCGAGATCCAAGATGGCCGCCGGAAAACCGGGAGAAAAGTTTCCCGGTGTGTCGGCGAACAGAATGCGGCTGGTGAGCCGCGAGGGAGTGCTAGGGACAGGGTGAGCGTTACCCTGAGGGGGAAGCAAGCTGGGAAGCCAGCGAAAACGAGGAATGAAAAACGGAGGTATCCTGAGGGGAATAAAGTCTAAAACACATACACAAATAAACGTAAATAAACGTAAAATAAACTTAAAATGAAAGGGGGGAAACCCCCCAGGATAGAAGGGAGAAGATTCCCAGAAGAAAACAGAATAAGGAAATCGAAAAATTAGCATATAACATAGAAAATACAATCTAAATAAAAGGGAAGAGCCTGAAACTCTGACCTGTCTGCTGATGGAGCAGTAAAGAAAGAGGGGGAGGAGCCTCATCACTGTGAATACTATACCTCCTACTATTTTTTGATTGGTTAATGTTTTCACTCCTTTTCTTTACTGCTATGTGGAGTTAGTAAAGAGAGTTAATGCAAAATATGAAGCCTCCTGTCATGTGGTAAAATTCGGATGAATTGCAGTTCATAACAAAACAAATCTCCAAGTCGAATATCAGCTAAGAATTTTGGTGAATTTTTTGAGCAAAACAAAAACTGATAAGTGGAAGATGTATTTGCCTATGACAACTAAGGCCTTAAGGTTTATGGCGATTTTTGTAGATAAATCATTTGGAAAGTTTTTCTCACAGGCTGTGATAATCAAATTTTATTCAAAATGTTAAATTTAGGCATGAGTTAGGTATCAATAATTAGCGAGTATTTCATAACTTGAGACAGTTATTAGTGTTAGAAAAGGAGGTGTTGTAAATAGACTCAAATGTCACATGACAGATCTAAACTACTGTAGATCTTTATTCTTGTAATTCCTGTCTGTTTACTATGGTTTTGGTGAGCTGTATACAATATAACACACTTTTATAACATTCACTAAGCACTCCTTGGAATACATCTGGAATTCTGCTTATGCCAGTTCTAGGATGTAAACAAATTGATTGCAATATATTACTTTCTACTTCATGCCTATTTGTCTACTGTTGTATGCAACCACTAAAGCTCAGTCTATTTTGCTCACAAAATGGATATTGGTACCGTCATTATAAAACCGTTATAAAGCAGTTTGCCAAAAACAGGACTCACCCTAGCACCCATAGCATTCCCCTCTTCTGTTGAGAATTACACATTTGTGCTCTCCTATTACTGGCATTGCGTTTAGTTAATTGCTCTTTTGATCAAAAGGGACTTCTGCGAGGTGTGAAAAGTATTGCCCTTTTGATCTATCAAAGGTCTTGCAAGGTGAAACATTTTACACTTGAGCTGCCTGTATGTCTAGTTTCAATGTAAACTAACTGACTTTGACCATAGTTCAATTCATAGTTCAATCCTTTGATATGGTAATGGTATTAGTTTAATGAAGACCCTTGTGTTTCAGTATCATATCGAAGAGAAACATTAATACTTACCCACAGCTTAATAATTAAGCCTCATTTTTATTATATTTGGAATGGGACAAGCCCAATCTTTTAATTAAGCTTAAACATGAGTTACACAACTTAAACTGTGTGACAGGGACTGTGATGTCCACCATATGGGGTCGCCAGTAAGGCGTGCAACATATGTGTAGAATGGGAGAATAATAACAAATTCATAGATGCAATTATTATTTCTGTGGCAGGTACATAAGAGAAGATGGTCAAATGTTTCCATTTTGATTGAGTTTGGTCTGGAGGTGGTCACTTATTATTTCTATAGGTACACCTTAACTCCACCCCTGGGCAATACTTGATAATCCACAGAGTATATATCCAATGATTTGGAGGGGTGTTGGTGTACTTGCTTGGGGCAAAGATCTAATTTTAAGTGAGTCACCATCATCCTTCCTTGCCAGAGACCCCCTGGGGCAAAAGTTTTACTTTGAAAACCCAAGTGAGTAATTAGGACTTCTGTTATTTTATCCTTTTTGTTTTTATCTGTTGTTGGTGTAAATAATTTATCATATATTTTTGTATACAATGTGACTAATTTTGCTCATAATGAACATTAATGTATTAAGTTCTGCCTTTGTCTGGTTAAGAATCACATTACCTGAAGAGACTAATTAGTATTTAGCAATTACATAGATATTGTGCTAAGTAATATTTGGTGGGTTTTTATTATTGATTTACCTGGGGGCACCAAGGCACCCTATTTATAAATTGTCTTGGTGGTGGCATCATTAAAATAGTAATAGTTATATTGTTATGTTTGTGTGGGTGGTGCTAAGAGGGCTTTTGTTATTATTTCCGGTCGAGTGCAGACAAATAGTGAGCTTTAACCCTTTCACCACCACAACTACGTCACACACACTCTTGAAGTAGGGTGCGTGCGTGACAGTGCTTATGGTGCTTAGACTGCTCCTTGAACCAATGTCTTCAGTGTCTTGAACCTAGCTTTTCATTGGCTTAATTTATGGTACATATTTAATGTGCAAACACATTTTGCAGAATACATAATTTTTCATAATTATTTTATATTTTAATTTTTGCAGGAAACTACAATGGAATTATTGGTAGATAACAATATTTGTGTGCAGAGGTATAAAACAAATATCAACTTAATTAGCCTCTTAGTCAAATTTTCATGAATATAGTTGCATAATGTAATTGATGCTAAAAACAACATTTTACGTACACAACAGGCGGCAGATTAGATAAACCAATTAGATTGTTCATGATTTCAAACCTGTGTTTTGGGGAATAATATACATATTGAAAATAGAGCATGCAGAATACTTGTATTCTTTATCAGAAGAATATATATTTTTATTATTATTATTATTGATATTATCTATATAGCACAAGCATATGTGGTCTGTCAGGAAAGTATCCAGCCATTGTTAATATAATGAGAAAGGTTTGCTCGACAACGATGTAACCTGGCAGCCAAGGAGAGTGGACTGGAATGAGCATGCGTGAATAATGATGACTTCGCTGTACTATTCAGTATGGGTGCTAGAAGAGATTTATGACCGTCAATGAGATTTAGGTCAATATGATGAGGCAACTAATTGTGATTCCAACAAAGGATTTTGCAGAGTGTTTTGAACAGTGGAATAGATGCTGGGAGAACTGTGCGAGGTCCAAGTTGCCTTCTTTAAAGGGGACTGAGGCATCATTGTCCTGTGTACAATGTTCCTCATATCTTGTATCTTAAATGTCTCTATTTTTCATATTACATGGCTGGATACTTTCCGAACTGACCTCGTATTCTACAGCAAGCATTTAGGTTTATGTGGGCAGCAAAACAGGGAAAACTTCAGTATTCATAGAAACATAGGTTTACTTAATAGGTTTCTTTAAGTACAGTATAAAATAAGTTGCCTAACTGACACTGGACATCCTCACGCTCTTAGGGCTTCAAAGTAAACAAAAGAGCATATTTATTTTAAGGAGACGTACATTTGCATATAAACAATGTTTCGGTCCAACTACCTTGACATATTAGGAAAAGTTTGGTAACAGGACTGAAGTGGTGAATGTATGCTTTTGCACAGCTGTAAAAACAAATGACGTTATCTTGTTAATTTCGAAGTCCTATGAGTGTGTTCTTCACTTTGGCTGAGATCATCAAGTTTGATGATCTCAGCCAATCCAATGCTTTCCCATAGGAAAGCATTTGGGAGGATATCGTGCATGTGTGGCAAAGCACTACGCAGCCAATGAGCATCTCCATGGGAAGTGTTCAGCGCCTCCATGCAGACCCAATACACTGCCTCCTCCCCCAAATCCAATCAAATACACTGCCACCTCCCTCCATTCCAATACACTGCCCCCAAATCCAATAGACTGTACCCTCCCCCCAATCTAATACACTGTCCCTTAATCTAATACACTGCTGCCCTCACTCCACTTTAATTGAATGCACTGCCCTCCCTCCCTCCATTTTAATACACTGATCCTTCCCCCAATTTAACCCCCCTATTGAATACACTGCCCCATTTCCTCTACCTTAAGATGCCCATCCTGCAGTTCCAGCTCTGCTCTTCTCTGCTCAAGCAGGCCAGACGCTCCTCCAGGAGGGAAGGGGTAATGGCTGGCCTTCTCTGCAGACAGACAGCCACTCTACACACTGTAGCGCCGCCGTCGGGTATGACTCCACATGCTGTATGCGCATATCCGGTGACCGGTGTGGACGAATGCTTAGCACTTTTGCGGGCATTTGAGCATGCGATCGGCCGTGGTTGGGCAGAGAGGAAAGATCTTTCCAGTCTTGTGGCTGGTTACAGACAGAGCACAATGTGGCCCAAGGGCAGGCAGGCAGCAAAGATAGTAATTGGGGGCCGCATTTTTGACATGCTTGTTTTCCAGCATCATGAAGTAGAAGGATGTAAAAAAACAAGAAACAACTGACAAACATTGAGTCATAGGTAAAATCTTCTGTCCGTGGAATCATATAGCAAAGAAACAAAGCAAGCCCTGCTATGTACTACTCACTTCACTAGCTGTGCCTTACATGGCCTTCTGGAGAGGGAAATGACACTGAAAGTGGCAATATTTGAACTTAGCTGTGTGACAAACAATGAAAGACATAATAAATGATAAACATATGACAAATTATTAATTACGCCTATGCTCTTGCACAGTGATTTAATAAAAATAAATGTCATGGCAGTCCCCCTGCAAAAGGTGTATTGTTATGATAATTAAACATCTCCTCAATATGGAATTGGCTTTTGTTTATATATAGACAAAAATGTCTTGCACAGCATCAAGCCAGACATTAATTAGATAGAAAGAGTGATCGAAAGGAACTGAATTAAATCAATTCTCCAATGTACTGTGCAGATTCTATGCATTTTCAAATGGCATTTAATAAATTGCCAGACACATTGTAGCTCTTAAAGGTTTAATTTCGTTAATACCCCCAGAACACCATGCAGAATATGCAAATGTGCATTTTGGGACCCCTGATCATGTCTGTAGGTTCCCTTGGCAATGTTCCCTTACCAACAGTCCAAATCGTATGCGGATGTGATACGCAATAAACCCCAATATGGGGGGTCTACTCCTAAAAGTAGGGTAGCCCCCAAAAGAGATTACCAGGATAACTCTACCACATTCCCATTACCCACCATAGTGGTTTACGGCCCACAAGGGAGGTTTATAACCTTAGACTAACATATCCACTACTACAGAAGAGGGACCACTACAGGGTTCCAAACACTTACCCCTCTTTGCCAAACCGGGCCACAGAAAGAGGAAGACACCAATAAAGGATCCCGAGGAAAGGGAGGCCGCTCCCAACAAAATTATGTGCCTTCACTAAAGGGGATATTTAACAACTCCTCATATACATTAAAGCCAGCTGAAATCTTACTCAATAAAGGTCTAAGTTTTGCACTCTCTCAGAATGTCATCATGCTCGATTTATTCAAGGATCTTAATCAATTCATCCGAAAACTAACCCTCATCAGATCATTCAACATTAAGGAGGCCAATGGAATGACAGATTGTCCTAATTTTATCCATAATCCTCAGGACAAGATTATTCTGAGAGGCCTCTTAACTTTGTTGAATGAACAAGATGAGGAGAGTACCCATATGGATGCCCTAGAGGTGATCAATGCTAATATCTCTATGGGTCTAAGACCTCCTTCAACATACTACCCGGTGGCAGACAAGGGTCACTTTACTTCCACCTTTTATGAATTGGTACTTAAAGATTTCAACTCTCTAGGGGCGGATAAATCCAAAAGGCAGCAACGCAACAGAAAACCGTATTGCCCATCTAATAATCTTACCAAAGCGGAAATTATTGCCCTCAAAGAGTTAAGGAACAATAGGGAGATCATCATTAAAGGGGCGGACAAAGGGGGGGGGGGGCATTGTGGTCCTCAATAGGTGTGACTATTTAAAGGAAGCCCACACCATTTTGGGGGATATGAATTATTGCAGAATCTTGACACGTGATCCCACTGCTCTTTTCACTACGGAGTTACGTACACTCGTAGAGGACGTATTATAGGGGAGTCCTGGAGAAAAAGGAATGGGATATTTCTGCTTTCTAGTTCGGGAGATGTACCCATCTTTTGTTATCTCCCGAAAATACATAAATCCCTTGACAACCCTCCAGGAAGCCCCATCATATCCTCTATTGGCTCTATAACGGCCCCCCTGTCCAAGTGTGTAGACCATTATTTACAAAGATTTGTGGTTAATCTTCCATCTTATATTCGGGATTCAAGTCATGTTTTAACATTGTTAGAAGATTTCAAATGGCACTATGAATATTACTGGGTGACAGTAGATGTCACTGCCCTGTATAACAACATTGACCATACAGTAGGACTAAAAGCTTTGAAACATTTTTTGTTATCTGACCCCCTTCTTCTACAGTCCCAAGCTGAAGCCATTATGGAGGGTGCATAATTTATTTTGATGCATAATTATTTTAATTGCAATGGCACCTTTTATCTCCAAGCAAAGAGAACATATAGGAGTGGTAGACTCCCTGGCAGTTCGCACTTGGGAGCTGGGGGTGGGGGCACGGAGGTTGTTGTAAATACACTTTGTTTGTACCCTACTGCTCTGAGATTGTGAGATCATATTTATTTTGTATTATATCTCTGTCTCTTATATTATTATTTCACTTATTCTACCTTTGCATTTACATTTACTGAGTCACTTTTGTTACTACAGTGTGTTTACAGCGAATCTATTGTCCAGAGGTGATTCAGCAGGAACATCTGTTTCAGTGTTCCATATCCTGGGAATCATGTTAAAGCTTGGATATTTTTTATATTATTGTTCCTCTTGAATTGTTATTAAATAATTTAGATTATTCCGGTGCGCTCACTATTATTTTTTCTTTATCCCTTAGCAATGGCCTAGAATTTTATACATAGCCTACTGGATGGATGGTTGATAGATATATATTTTTTTTCAATTGGAGTAACACTTTAGCTTTCCATTTTTAATATCCCGTACAATCCAGGTAATTTCTTTTGCTTCATCCCCTCAATCTGATTGCACTTCAAACATATTAACTGAGTCGGGATGAGAAATTGTATGACTAGGGGCCCTTTAGATTTGTAGCAAAATGTGCAAACACTGCTACCGCATTAAGACCAACCCTTTCAGACAAATGAAAACGAGACACTGAGATTGAGAATTGCAATAAGCTAGATGTTTATATGTTTATATTCATGATTATTTTATTATGCTTTTTTGCTTTATTGATATTTAGTCAGTACTATTTTTTATGCAACAAATATTGTATTTATTTTTGCTTGATACGTACAGTTTCTGACAAAATCTTTAGTACTGTGCACAGTCATTATATGCACAACTGTTTCTTTATTACCCTTTAAAAACCTTATAATTTGTTCGAATGCCGGAGACATTTCTCAGTTTTTTTTTTTTGGTTTGTTTAAATGCTCTGCATTACAGTTGGAAGTTTTCTTGTCTACGCATTGTGGGTTATGTTTAATAGAATAAGTGCTTAACATATTTTAAAATGGTTTTCAAAACATCCTAGATATGCATTGTATTATTTAAAGTGTAACTCCAGCTTTTCATGAGTACAGTTGCAGCAAACAGTAATGTATGTAAATGCGCTTTTTAAATACTTAATCAAAAACTAACGTATAATTTCTTAATAAAATGCCGTTCAGGTAATACAAGTGTGGATGAGTCTCCCAATCTTCACTTCAGGTGATATAGAAGAGAAAAGACAAACTTAGTGCAAATCGTATAGGTTAAAAAAAAATAAAAATCACAATATACTTTTTTAGAAAATACCGTTTAAAATCAAATAAAATGCACATCAAGTATTGAGATCCAACAGAATCCCTGTTCTGCTGCCACAAAGGGCCATCTTTAATTTTGATTGGACCCTGGGCAAACATTTACTTGGGCCCCCCTGACTACATATAGATATGCACAAATACACTACCTGACACACACACGCAGATACACACTGACCGCATATAGATACACACAAGAACATACAGATACACACAGACTACATATAGATACACTAACACACACATAGACACACACAGATACAAACACTGGCATACATGCAGATACAAAGGTACACACACTGACTTCATATAGATACACGACACACACACTGACACACATACAGACACACAGATACACAACCTGACACACATGCAGATATACAGATACAAACACTGACACATACAGATACACACACAAACACAAATGGACAACATACAGATACAGAGACACATTCTGACAGACGTACTGACACAGACAGCCATACTGAAACACACATACACAAAGACACACTGAACCACACAGACACTGACGGACTCACACACACAGACATACAGATACACTGACAGACATACTGGCACATATACACACAGACAGATGGACACACTGAAACACACATACACTGACAGACATATTGACAAACACAGACATACAGAACCACATGGACACTGACAGACTCACTCATAGACATACAGACATTCTGGCACACATACATACAGACATACTGAAACAGACATACAGACATACAGACACACTGACAGACTCACACACACACACACACAGACATACTGACACACTGACAGACTCTCTCTCACACACACACACACACATACTGACACACTGACAGACTCACACACACACACACACACACACACAGACAGACATACTGACACACTGACAGACACACACACACACAGACATACTGACAGACTCTCACAAACACAGACACACTGACAGACTCTCACACACACACACAGACATACTGACACACTGACACTCTCACACACACACACACACACACACATACATACTGACACTCTCTCTCACACACACACACACACACAGACATACTGACACACTGACATACACACACACACACACACACACACACAGACATACCGACAGACTCTCACACACACTCAGACATACTGACACACTGACAGACTCTCACACACACACACACACACACACACAGACAGACATACTGACACACTGACAGACGCTCTCACACACACACAGACATACTGACAGACTCACACACACAGACAGACATACTGACACACTGACAGACTCACACACACAGACATACTGACAGACTGACACTCTCTCTCACACACACACACAGACATACTGACACACTGACAGACTCTCTTACACACACAGAGACATACTGACACACTGACAGACTCACACACACAAACACACACAGACACACTGACAGACTCACACACACACACAGACATACTGACAGACTCTCACACACACAGACATACTGACACACTGACAGACTCTCTCTCACACACACACACACACACACTGACACACTGACAGACTCACACACACAGACAGACATACTGATACACTGACAGACACACACACACACACATACATACTGACAGACTCTCACACACACACACAGACATACTGACACACTGACAGACTCACACACACAGACACACAGACATACTGACACACACACACAGACATACTGACAGACATACACACATACACTGACAGTCATGCACACATACATACATACATACTGAAGCACACACACACTGAGAGACTCACACACACAGACATACAGATACACTGACAGACATAACTGCACACTAACACACACACACACACACTCAGACACTCATGCAAAATTTCATAACCACCCTTTAGTTTCTTACCTTTTCCTGGAGGGTGGCTTCCCTGGGGTCCAGTGGGCTGGCTGGGGTGGCTGGGAGTTAAGCTCTCTCGGCCTGGCCCCCTCCGGAACAGCTTCTTCCTCCCGTGCGGCTCCTGTTTCTATGGGAGGAAGTGACGCGCGGCTGTCACTTCCTCCCAGTCGGCTGCCAGAAAGCAAGGGCCCGGTCGCGCTGTTAAAGCGCCACAGGGCCCAACCGGGCCCCTGCTGACACAGGCCCACCGGGTGGCCCTAAGTGCATGGGCCACCCGATGGGCCCCTATAGTTTGCGGGCAGAGGGCAAACGGAGCAGCTGTCTTGGGCCCCCCAGCAGGGACAGGGCCCGGGGCAGCTGCCCCGTTTGCCCCGTGTTAAAGACGGCCCTGACAAAGGTGCTCTGCTTTATCACTCCTACACTCTGTACACTCAACCTGCATGTTTCATCTTCTCCAAGACGTATTCTGGGGCTAAAAAACTGTTAAAAGAACTCCCTTCAAACTGCGATTGTGAAGAAAATAATAATATTCTGATCTACACCACCAGCAGCAGCATACAATATCAAACTGCACATAAAGGGTCCTTGCACTATGATCACTTAAAATCACCAAAATGGGCATGGTGTTTTATAGTAAGCCTTTAACCCCTTAGAGACCAAACTGTTTTTCAATTTTCTTACCGTTAAGGACCAGGGCTCTTTTTACATTTCTGCGGTGTTTGTGTTTAGCTGTAATTCTCCTGTTACTCATATACTGTACCCACACATATTATACACAGATTTTCTCGACATTAAATGGTCTTTCTAAAGATACCATTATTTTCATCATATTATATAATTTACTATAAAAAAGATTATAAAATATGATGAAATATTTTTTTTTTAAAAAAACAACACTTTTTCTAACTTTGACCTCCAAAATCTGTTGCGCATCTACAACTGACAAAAACCACCCATGCTAAATAGTTTTACAATTTTGTCCTGAGTTTAGAAATACCCAATGTTAACCTGTTCTTAGCTTTTTCTTTTTGCAAGTTATAGGGCTATAAGTACAAGTAGGACATTATCCCCTCATTATCTTCATGGCCCCCACCCGCCTCCCAGGGGTGGGGACCGGGGGGGGGGAAGGAGAGTAGGTCTCCTCCCCCCCCCCTTCAACCACTTTTGTGGACAGAAAGAGTCCCTGTGGTTCGGGCTTCAGCTGTCAGGTCCCCCCCCATTGTTATTTTTAGGGCCCCCACCCACCGCTCAGGGGTGGGGGCCGGGGGGGACAGTAGGTACCCCCTTTGTATTTAGGGCCCCCACCCACCGCTCAGGGGTGGGGCCGAGGGGGGACAGTAGGTACCCCCCATTGTTATTTTTAGGGCCCCCACCCACCGCTCAGGGGTGGGGGCCGGGGGGGGGGACAGTAGGTCCCCCCCTTATTTTTAATTTTAGGGCCCCCACCCACCGCTCAGGGGTGGAGGCCGGGGGGGACAGTAGGTCCCCCCCAATTTTGTTATTTCTAGGGGCCCCACCCGCCACACAGGGGTGGGGGCCGGAGAGGGGGAGGACAGTAGGTCCCCCCCTCATTATCTTCATGGCCCCCACCCGCCGCCCAGGGGTGGGGGCCGGGGGGGGGAAGGAGAGTAGGTCTCCTCCCCCCCCCCTTCAACCACTTTTGTGGACAGAAAGAGTCCCTGTGGTTTCGGGCTTCAGCTGTCAGCTGAAACCACGCCCACAGCTGAGCTGACAGCCTCAGCACACAAAGCGCGTTCACAGTGCTTTGTGTGCTGATAGCCCGTCTGAAGTATTCACCCAGAATGCATCAGACGTGAGGCCTTTTTAGGGCCTCTGAACTCGGAACACCTCTTGTTGCAGTCAATCAGACGGCCACCAGAGGGACTTCCAAGCTTCCAATGTAAACACTGCATTTTCTCAGAAAAAGGCTCCGGGTAGCTGTAGCACTCACCTGAACAACCTCATTAAGCTGAAGTTGTTCAGGTGACTATAGTGTCCCTTTAAAGTTAAGGTAATATATAGATTTATTTGAAATGCCTGTTTTTATGTGCAGTTCAGAAAAGCAAATGGATTTTATTTTAGGGAAACGTTACCATAATATTGGACTTTATTTTTGTACTTAATTTATCTATCTATCTATATATATCTATTACATTTTTTTTATAAACTCACATGCATTGTTTAGATGTCTTATCTGATGATAAAATTAAAAAAGAAATGCCCAAAGTCTTTCCCTAGTTTTTTTTAAAACGTCTCTATGTTAAACTCTTGTAAAAATAATTAGAGGAAATGAAGCGAGAGGCCCAGTCTTTAGAATTATATAGCACATTTACAAAAAGTAGGCAACAGTGGCTTAAGACAAATTGGTTGCCATTGATACTAAGCAACCGAAATCCTCATTGTATGACTTTTTCAGACTCTCATGGCAAACTGGTAATTGCAAAATATAATTGCAATCTGGGGAAATGAAAAGGCATTAACATGTTTTTTTTTTCTTTACTATTTCTTTGTGTTATGAACTTTAGTCTGTTACCTCTATGCAGCTGTTATTTGAAGAAAAATATTTTTGGACAAAAAAATTAGATGTGCCAAAAGCCATAATGAAGCTGGATGTACTTTGGGTCAGTATGGCAATATAGATTATTTCCTATGTGCATGTAGAGAGTGAATGTAGACACCTAGTTGTATGGGTCAAATTGTGCTTCATTCACATACCATATGTTTTCCAGAAGGGCTAGAGAAATGTAAGTGGATTAAATGCGTGCCAAATTATTTTGTATTGTTGGATTTTTTTTTTTTTAATTATGACATAGGTCAGACTAAAGACTACATAACTAAGGCTGTACTTAAGCAGTACTTTAAACACATTAAAAAAAAATAAAACTTACATTTTCTGGAATGTTTTGCATTTGTTGAATTTGGAACAATCCGTCTGCCTGACATGCTAAAGGAATAAAGACACTGGGGATTAGAATTACCTAAGAGACTTTCCTGATAAGTAAGGCTCAGGTGGTCACAGATAGAAAGGGGCAGAGCAGTTAGAAGATGTGTTCTAAATAGGAACAATGCAGATACAGCATGTGACCATTGATAAAAAAAAGTATTCAGGTATGATGATTCCCTTCTTATCTTCACTTAACCTATTTAATATTGGCTGATTATATTTTTACACTCATTGCATGTTTTACTATGCTTTCTCGGTGGTTATTCCCATACATTGTACATATCCTCTTTGGTCTACATAAAAGTGAAATAATCGTTTTCCTGTGCATGTCATTTAAAATGATTGATGCACCTGTCCCTTGCAATTACTTTCTAAAAAAATGGCATTTGAAGTGGTCGGCAGTTGTCCAATGTATCTTCTTCAAGTCTTTTCTTGAGAATGCATAGCTCCTTCCTATAACATGTCATTGATAATCAGCTGCGTTAATTTGGCAAGAATGTTCAAACTCTCAGTGGCGACGGCTATGGAGTTTTGGAAGAGTTGCTATATTCTAGCCAGTAATTGAAAATTGGATTTGATTTATGCAACAGAGTGTAAAATCTGCCATTAAAACACAAAACTGTTAGAAGAACAGGCATTTTTATACATGACACAGAAAAATTAAGTAACTAATGCTATCGACAGAAAGAGAGAAGGAGACGATGGAGAGAGAACATTTTCTGAGACCTGCGAGCATTCTTCTGCTCTCCTCTATATTTTGACTGGAGACAGCGTGTAATCACTGCAAATCTCTTGCACGTTACATACACATACATATATGAATGTTGCAAGAATCCAGCACTTAACGGTCTCTGTGTCTCAATGCTACTCTGGCCCATACACACTTGCAAAAAAGAGAGCTCTCACTGGACTTGTAGTAAAATGTATATAATGTAGCTTTTATTACTACATATCAAATAATTTGAAACTATCAACATTTTAGTACACCTTGGGAATTTTTTCAAGAAGTTTATCTGTGCAAAGTGTGTTTAAACTCCTCCAAGTGAAGATGAGTTGTGAGAAAAATCAGAGCAAGGTGAGTAATACCTTTACGGTGTTGCCTCTAAATACCACATTCCAGTGATGGTTGTCATGGCACCCAAAAAACAACTGGACCCCGAGCCATCCATATAATTTGTTAGGGACACCACAATGTTCTCTGCTCAATAGTGCTATATCTCACCCAACAACGTGAACTAGCAGCCCCTCAGAGCTGCCAAAACTCCCCACTGGTGTGGAAAATAGAATGACATTGAAACAAGTAAAGACAAAAATGGAAAAAATTAACATATTGATGGAGTGCATTTCTCTTTTTCATATATAAAACTTGCACTTTTGTGGGGCTTTTTTTTACCTGTTTTTTTTCACTGCTCTTTTTTTAAGCCTTTCTGTAGCCAAATACAATTGTCCTCTCATTACTAGGGACCACAGTACTAAGATAAAAAAATATATATATTTTTCAATGCTTCAGAAGGAAGCAATAGAGTGTCTTAATTTGATTTAGACCCTTTCAGATCAAAGTGTCCAATGTGCATATCCAAAAGGCTTTGCACCTCAGCAATTCCTGTAGGTGACTCCTGCAAGTCAAGTTTCCTCAGTATGCTCAATTGCCTTGAATGTAATCATTGGGAGTTGGTGGCTAGCCTCTAAGAAGTGGCTTGCCAGTGGTTTATCTGGATGTCCATCACGGATTGCAGTTCCGATTGCGGACCTTTGGCTTCTTAATCCTGTAACACAATTAATTTGCTTTGTCCAATGTAAAATAATCTTCAGGGGCAGGATTTTCTATAAATTACATGTGTTATTTCCGGTAAATGGACTGTTGAATGTTTTTGAAAGAATCACATGTTCGCGGAAGATCTGAGTGTGAGCGCGTATTCCAAAATACACATGAATACTAAAGTTGCTGTTTTGTTTTAAGAAGTGCCATGTTTTATCAATACAAAAAATGTGTTTGAGCGGCGAGCTGTCTTCAGAGAGTCCTCAACCATGTTAGTTTTAGCTTTCCCATTTTAGCCCAACCGTGATTTGTGAGTTATGTAATATGGCAGTAAGTGACAAGAGTTGGCAAACGTTGACAAAAAGCATCAACTTGTATCAATTCCTACAGCAACATCTGTAACAATGAGGCCCAAATAATACCATCTCAATCTGTCAAGTCACTGGAGTTGGCCTCGATGTTGGCTGTTAAAGCATCATTGGAGTTATAGATCTACATCAGCTACAAATCTACCTTTTGCTCTAGAATCGACATTCTAACTTTTTTATTTTAATTCTCTCACAAAACGCAATAACCATAAAAGTCAAATGCAGAATTATTACTAATATTATCAGCATTTATAAAGCTACAGCAGAGTTTGCTTTTTTTTTTAAATAATGGTAATGCTTTAATCTGTTATTTACATGCTATCAATATGTCCCTCTTACATCATTTATCGAACATTCAAACATGTAGGTTTAATGTTCTGCTCAAGATTAAGTTTCTTAGAGGAAAAAACCCATGCATAATTGCATGTTAAATGGTGGTTACCTTTCATACATGGTGACTTATATTGGTTTATTCTATCAATGTCAACTTAGTTGCGCATGAGCTGCGTGAGCAGCATGAGCTTACTGTTGTCCTTATAGTATAGCGTTTCCTGCCAATATGTGTATGATTAATAGGGAGAAATTTCTCAATGTGTTTGGCTAGCCATTCAGCAATGATCTCATATTGACAGCTGCATCTGATCTTCAGTCACTTGTGTGTTTTCTGCAGTCTTGGCTCTCGTCTGTTTTATTCTGTGAGGTTTTCAGTTGTTTCCCAGAAATAAAATAGCTTTTAGCTTTTTTATTTTTTTGTATTTTACCTTTATTTTGCACTTCATTATACACTTTGCTTTAAAAAAAAATTACACAGTTTGTGCTTTTACAGTATAATATTTATATTTAATGTATTTCATATTTAGGTAATATTAATATATTTTATATGTTGTTTGTATTTTATATCTATGCTTACTTACAAGCATATGTGTGTGAATACATATGTGTATTAGAGATGTGCACAGGCAAAAAATTCACTTTGGTTTGTTTCAATTCATAAATTAATGAATTTCGAGTTATCCGAAATTCAGAAATGATTGATTTGTAATAAACCGATATACGGATGCCATTATTCCCATTATTTCAAAGGATACCAAATTACAATGATGTCTAGCAGATAGCTACCTAATTTGGTAACTTTGAAAATTGTAATCCCACGTAAGGGTATGACATTGGAGAGATTATTTTTCTTCTTATTTTAATATTTCCACTGTTTAGTAGATAACTCCCTAATTTGTCGTCCTTATATGCGATTGCCATATTTAAAGCAACACTATAGGGTCAGTGACACAAACAGGTATTCCTGACCCTATAGTGTTAAAACCACCATTTAGGTGGGTTCCCCTCCCCAACACCCCTTAGAAGTGGTTAAAACTCACCTAATTTCCAGCACCGCAAGGGTTTGCCTCCTTGGTGACATCATCAGAATCTATGATTTTTAGCCAATCAGGAAAGCATTGGATTGGCTGAAATCAGCAAGGAGGCGGGATGAGGGCAGGGTCAAACACAGTTTTGCCAATCAGCACCTCCTCATAGAGATGCATTGAATCAATGCATCTCTATGAGGAAAATTCAGCTGGTGATGCTGAACGGCAGTGCAGCCTAGTGTGCAGCACTGCCCTAGGAAGCACCTCCAGTGGCCATCTAAGGCACTGTTTGCATGAAAATGCCTGAAGGGAATTATTATACTCACCAGAACAACTACATTAAGCTGTAGTTGTTCTGGCGAGTATAGTGTCTCTTTAAAGATACCAAATAATGGAGCTATCTTCTAAACAGTGTACTAATTGAATATGCCTAAAAAATGGCAATCCCACATAAGAGTACCAAATTAGGGAGCTATCTACTAAACAGTTGATTTTTCAGGTTGTTTAGAAGATAGTTCCCTAATTTGCTATCCTATGCATAACACATACATTGTACATACATGGGACCATACTTGCTGTATATATGTAGCATATACATTCTGTATTTGAATTTGTTCGATTTTGGTTTGTAAACAAATGAAATTCAGATGCTCCCAAATTGCCGAATTTGATTCTGAACAAAACAAACTGCACATGTCTAATATGTATGTTTATAAATCATGTGCTTCCTCACTTTAAAGTTAATCCTCTCCTATTGCATATTTTTAATATTCATTTTTGGTTCTTTGACTTGAAATAAACCATTGCACATTTTCTGGAATGAGGTAAGCATAAATAATAATTTCTTAAATATTTATCTCCCAGCGATGAATGTACACTTGAGATCTATACAGTCAAAATATTTATGCTGAGAAAATAAATAGTGACAACTTTAAACCACAGAGTACGGGAATGAAATCACTTAAGGTAGAATCCGAATATCACGAACGGTCGTAACATCTAACTTTATTATACTTTTAAATACCTTTTATGATATATTGCAGGTTTTATTTTCTGGTTTTAATCATCGTTTGTTTTAAAATTTATTGTGAAATATTTAAACTACACATTGTTTATCCAGTAAACAGTGAGTTTTAATGAAATTTAGTGCAAAATGATTTTTAACCGAAAACATTTTTCACAATATAACAGCCTGTAAATCCCTGAGAACCATTTCTAGTCCTAATAATTGGGAAGCGGTTCTCTAAACTTAAGTGCAATTAGCCAATTTTGTCTTCCTCAGGCATTTCTGGGGAAGGGCTTTGGGGGCTGGATGTGGGGATCTTATTTTTAAATTACCTTAGGTTGATGCTTCTCAAAGAAGGCATCTGATATAAAATGACAGATTAGTAATGCAGGGCTCAGGTAGGCTTCCAGGGGACTGTCAGGAGGGTGTGCTGTGGAAGCTAACTTTGACGCACTCCTCTCAATTATTTTGGTAGCATAGTAGGATCGCATTGAATAACTAGCTGTGCAGCATGTGCTTGTTTCCTATGATTTCACTAAGATCATGGAGAGCAACGACAGTACACTGCTCATGGGTAGGCAGAAGAGAACATGTCGATATCCCCACCTCTCTGTTTGTAAAGTGGCCATCAAGTTTTCCTTTAGGCTCCAGCCCCAGTTGTTTCTGGAACCTATCAATGCACATGTAAATGGCTCCTACGTTCAATGCCAAAAAGAAATGCAGTGTTGCAGTGAGCATTTTTAGCTATAGTCTAAGGCATGGGTAGGCAACCCTCGGCAACCTCCAGATTTGTGGGCTACATTTTCCCTCATGCTTTGCCAGCATTATGACTGTAAGAGCATTATGGATGATGTAGTCCACAACAACTGACGGGCCAAACATTGCCTAACCCTGGTCTAGGGGCATTACTAGGGTGCTCACCTTGGCCTTTTTTTAATTGGTAGTGTCAAGTACCAAGTAAGATTGAGAGAGAAATAACATCCAGTGTCAGAATTTATGACAAGGCAACTTAGATTCATCATGTATGGAGTTAATTATACAGCAGAGTGAGTTGGCATTGCTGTGAATCCAGGGTTTAATTGCAATGCTGGTGGTGTAGGGTTAAAGAGCTACCCCAAGCACCAGGACCACTTCAATGCTTTGAAGTGGTCATGGCACAGGGACCGTGTGTGTAGAATTTCTATATGAAATACTGCACATGCTTAGATATTTTATATTGTTGCTGGAGGTGTAACTCCATGTTCAGCAGCTTTTGTTAGTCAACCAGAAACAAGTGTTCCAGGCTGTCTCATGTTAATTCTGTGCAAATTTTAAGCCTTGCCGGGGAATTTTGTTAGGATATCCCTGGCATCATAACCACAACAGCAGGCTGTAAAACATTGTCAGTGTTGTAGTGTACAGAAAACACAAAATAAAAATCAGTTTAAAGTGTTTCCTGCCCCATGACTTTGATGTGGAGCGCAATATCGCTAGTCACATTTCTAACAGGGCCGGTGCAAGAAATTTTGCCGCCCTAGGCAAAAAAATGTTGCCACCCCATTCATTCCTCAGTGGTCTTGTAGGCTTATCCCCACAAGATAAAACCTTATTGCCTTGTAGGGTTAAACAAGTCTCTAGTAGCCGTCACACTGCACTTGCCACTTATGCGCATCAGATCCCCAATGCTCCTGTATGAGGAACATTGGATTAGACCAGCGTCACTCTGCACAAGTCTGTGAATTTGTGTGTGCATTGTTCACGGATTGTGAGGACCATTGAGTGTGAGTGAGTGAATGAGTGTGTGGGTGAGGGTGTGTATGTATGTATCAATTATTGCATTTGGGCAGAAAGGAACATTTAAAAAAAAAAATGTATACTTTTAAAGGAACACTATAGTATTAGGTATATAAACATGTATTCTAAATACTCTAGTTTCTCTGTCCCTACATAGATTTACTTACATTTATTTCCGTTTTATAAGCATCAAGACTCTGCACGGCTTGCCTCCTTAACACTAGCAGACATAAAATGACTCATGAAGACTGATACACACACTAGCCCAAGCAGAAACACAATCACTGACTGATGCAGACTGACACACACACTGTCCCAAGCAGACACACAATGACCCAAGCAGGCACACACAAGCAGACACACACTAACCCAAGCAGAGACACACACACACACACACACACACACACACACACACTGACTGATACAGATTGACACACATACATACTGACCCATGCCAACACACACACACATTCATCCAAGCAGACAGACACACACACACACACACATATTATTAAGATTATAAGAGGTAAAATAATAAGGAAAAAGGAGCTGAACCAGGAGCAACAAAAGACTATGATAAGGGACTGGTGGATTAGCTCTAAAAATACTCCTACCGTCACTCTTACTGAGGATGGGGGATGACCTACAGGTAGTATGAAAGTAAAAAAAATGTAAATAGCGGACCAGTGAAGGCCCTAAGGAGAGAGTACTAATGAAAAGGAGAGGATGCCCTAACTTTAATACTTCTAAGGATGAAAGAATAGCAGGTAAAAAAACAAGTGTACAGGGAGAATTACACTTATATAGCTGGTAAGGTATATGTACAAATAAGCTAAGGTCCAACTAGACAGACACACAATGTAAATAAAAAAAATCCAAATGTCGGAACCCCTAGCTCCACACACTCCCAGCGTGTATACTAGCAGCAGGTATAGCTAAAGGTAAAAATCACAGGGAGGAAGATGGAGGAACTGAACTTCAGGTAGGCATTAGTGGTTAGTCAACAGTGCCGAGGTAACACAAGGATTGATTCTTTTCAGTACCCTTTTTTGGTTTATGGTTATTGAGGCTCAGTTCTTCCATCTTATTCCCTCCCTTTTCATTGTTACTCTCTCCTTAGGGCAGTGGTTCTCAAACCAGTCCTCATGGCCCACCAACAGTCCAGGATTTATGTATTTCCCTTTTTTATTCCAATAGAGATACAAACAAAACCTGGACTGTTAGTGGGTCTTGAGGACTGGTTTGAGAACCACTTCTTAGGGCCTTCACTGGTCCGCTATTTAAATGTTTTTTCCTTTCCTTTCATTTTATTATTATTATTGGTATTTATATAGCATTAGCTTATTCCGCAGCACATTACAATAAAAGAGGAATTTACCAAATGAAACAATAACAAAATGTAACAGTAACAATAGGTAGTTGAGGACCCTGCTCAAACGAGCTTACAGTCTAGAGGAGGTGGGGTATAAAAACACAATAGGAAGGGTATTGGGAGAGACAGCAAATAGACATGGTAGGAAAGTAGCAGAGCTGGAGGTGAGAGTGGAGTGTGGCCCTATAGGAGAGAGCGAGAGAAAGGTTTGAGAGATAGAAGTTACTCTTGGAGGCCATAAGTAATCATGAAAAGATGGGTTTTCAGGGACATCTTAAAGGATTGAAGACTAGGGGAGAGTCTGACAGGGGAGGCAGGCTGTTCCAAAGGAAAGGAGCCGCCCGTGAGAAGTCTTGCAGGCATGAATTTGCAGTATGTTTTCGAGCAGCAGAAAGGGGAAGGTCACCAGTAGAGTGGAGAGACCAAGAGGGGGGCATACCTATGAATCAGTGAAGGAATGTAAGAGGGGGTAGAGTTGGTTGGAGCTTTATAGGTATGGGATAGTATTTTAAATTGTCACCTGTAGGGGACCGGAAGCCAGTGTAAGAATTGACAGAGAGGTGAGGTGTGAGAGGAGCGACAGGAGAAAAAGATCAACCTGGAAGCAGCATAGTGGCGTCTCTAGGATTATTTTTTAGGGGGGCACATGGTGGGCCAGGGATTAAAGTAGGGGGGCACATTTAACCCCGCCCTCACCGCAGTTTGACCCCGCCCCTGCAGCATGTTAAGCCCCACCCCCAACACAATGTGTTTTTTTTTTTTTTTTAAAGTAATCCCTGGTGGAGAATTCATTATTTTCCACCAAGGATTATTAAAAAACAAACACATTTCCCTTGATACAGTCCATACACACACACAAAGACTGCTGAGTCCTTACACACAGACTGCTGACCATATACACACACACAGAGGCTGCTGAGTCCATACACACACATATAGACACAGAGACTGCTGAGTCCATACACACACATATAGACACACAGACTGCTGAGTCCATACAAACACAGACACATAGACTGCTGAGTCCATACACATACACAAACATACTGCTGAGTCCATACACACACACACACACACACACACAGAGAGACTGCTGAGTCCATACACACAAACATAGACACACAAACAGACTGCTGAGTCCATACACACATGCAGACTGCTGAATCCATGCACACACACACACACTGCTGAGTCCATACACACATACAGACTGCTGAGTCCATACACACATACAGACTGCTGAGTCCATACACACATGCAGACTGCTGAGTCCATACACACAAACTGACTGCTGAGTCCATACACACACAACCCTGACTGCTGAGTCCATACGCACACACTGCTGAGTTCATACACACATACAGACTGCTGAGTTCATACACACATACAGACTGCTGAGTCCATACACACACACTGCTGAGTTCATACACACATGCAGACTGCTGAATCCATGCATACACACACACACACACACACTGCTGAGTCCATACACACATACAGACTGCTGAGTCCATACACACATGCAGACTGCTGAGTCCATACACACAAACTGACTGCTGAGTCCATACACACACAACCCTGACTGCTGAGTCCATACGCACACACTGCTGAGTTCATACACACATACAGACTGCTGAGTTCATACACACATACAGACTGCTGAGTCCATACACACACACTGCTGAGTTCATGCACACATACAGACTGCTGAGTCCATACACACAGACAGACTGCGGAATCCACACACACACACACTGCTGAGTCCATACACACACTGCTGAGTTCATGCACACATACAGACTGCTGAGTCCATACACACAGACAGACTGCGGAATCCACACACACACACACTGCTGAGTCCATACACACACTGCTGAGTCCATACACACATACAGACTGCTGAGTCCATACACACATACACAGTGCTGAGTCCATACACACACAGTGCTGAGTCCATACACACATACAGACTGCTGAGTCCTTACACACACTGCTGAGTTCATACACACACACACTGTAGAGTTCATACACACATACACACACACACACTGCTGAGTCCATACACACACAGTGCTGAGTTCATACACACATACAGACTGCTGAGTCCATACACACACAGTGCTGAGTTCATACACACATACAGACTGCTGAGTCCATACACACAGACAGACACACAGACACACAAGCTTCCTCACTAGCTAGCAGGCAGGCAGGCAGACACACACACACACACACCTGAGCATATCAAGCCTACCTGTTGCTGGGGATCAGACAGCTATCTTCTTGCCTTTCCAGCAGCAGCATGGTCTGCTGCTTAACGGCGGAGGCGGGGCTTATGTGCGGGAGGCGTGGCTTCGTTTGGGGACGGATCCTGTGCCGGGGAGCCTGTCAGACACATAGACTGCTGAGTCCATACACATACACAAACATACTGCTGAGTCCATACACACACACACACACACACACACACACACACACAGAGAGACTGCTGAGTCCATACACACAAACATAGACACACAAACAGACTGCTGAGTCCATAAATACACAAACACAGACTGCTGAGTCCATACACACATGCAGACTGCTGAATCCATGCACACACACACACACTGCTGAGTCCATACACACATACAGACTGCTGAGTCCATACACACATACAGACTGCTGAGTCCATACACACATGCAGACTGCTGAGTCCATACACACAAACTGACTGCTGAGTCCATACACACACAACCCTGACTGCTGAGTCCATACGCACACACTGCTGAGTTCATACACACATACAGACTGCTGAGTTCATACACACATACAGACTGCTGAGTCCATACACACACACTGCTGAGTTCATACACACATGCAGACTGCTGAATCCATGCATACACACACACACACACACACACTGCTGAGTCCATACACACATACAGACTGCTGAGTCCATACACACATGCAGACTGCTGAGTCCATACACACAAACTGACTGCTGAGTCCATACACACACAACCCTGACTGCTGAGTCCATACGCACACACTGCTGAGTTCATACACACATACAGACTGCTGAGTTCATACACACATACAGACTGCTGAGTCCATACACACACACTGCTGAGTTCATGCACACATACAGACTGCTGAGTCCATACACACAGACAGACTGCGGAATCCACACACACACACACTGCTGAGTCCATACACACACTGCTGAGTTCATGCACACATACAGACTGCTGAGTCCATACACACAGACAGACTGCGGAATCCACACACACACACACTGCTGAGTCCATACACACACTGCTGAGTCCATACACACATACAGACTGCTGAGTCCATACACACATACACAGTGCTGAGTCCATACACACACAGTGCTGAGTCCATACACACATACAGACTGCTGAGTCCTTACACACACTGCTGAGTTCATACACACACACACTGTAGAGTTCATACACACATACACACACACACACTGCTGAGTCCATACACACACAGTGCTGAGTTCATACACACATACAGACTGCTGAGTCCATACACACACAGTGCTGAGTTCATACACACATACAGACTGCTGAGTCCATACACACAGACAGACACACAGACACACAAGCTTCCTCACTAGCTAGCAGGCAGGCAGGCAGACACACACACACACACACCTGAGCATATCAAGCCTACCTGTTGCTGGGGATCAGACAGCTATCTTCTTGCCTTTCCAGCAGCAGCATGGTCTGCTGCTTAACGGCGGAGGCGGGGCTTATGTGCGGGAGGCGTGGCTTCGTTTGGGGACGGATCCTGTGCCGGGGAGCCTGTCAGTGCTCCCACCAGCCACAGACAGCCCCAGCACCGTTCCAGCTGAGCTCATCTGCCCTGCATTGCCTCCCTCGGTCTGTAACACACTGCTACAGCCCGAGGGAATAGAATTTAAGAACATGGCCAGCAAGTTGCTGGCATTTGGGGGGGCCCAAGGGAAGGCACAGCATGATGTAGGGGGGGCCATGGTCCCCTCTGGCCCCCCCTAGCGACGCCACTGGAGCATCATTCACCACAGATTGTAGGGGGGGGGGGGACTACGGCTTCTGGGGGGACCAGTTAGGAGAGAATTACAGTAATCGATGCAAGAGATTACTAGAGCATGAACAAGCTCCTTGGCAACATACATTGATCCAAGCAGACACACACACACACTGACCCAAGCAGACAGACACACACACACATTGATCCATGCATATACAACAATACTAACTGAAGCAGGCTAACACTCTTAAAACACACACTATCACACAACACACTATCTTGCCTTCATGTCATATTGGCTCTCTGTGTCTCTCTGTGAGTCCCAGGATTGTAGACTGCGCCATGCTGCCTTCATGCTCTTTCATCTCTGCCTCTGCTCTCCTCCCGCCCACTTGACCCCGAGTACAGTGCAGTGGGTGGGAGAAATGGAACGATGCTCCTATGCGCTGCTGCTGGCTTATTAGACGGGTGGGGGGCAACTCTCTGTGATCCTTGCATGCCGCAGGGCATGCCACCGGGCGCTAGTCTGCAGCTATGTAAGTGCTTCCTAGCTCCCAGTGCCATGACTTGCGACATGCAATATATATAGTTAGTCCCACATTAAGAGGCGGCCCAAACAGTAGTAAAGCTGCTGCCGGCGCCCCTCCTTAAGCAGTGCCATAGGTGGCCGCCTAATCGTCCCTGATTGCTAACTAACCTAACAACATTGATAACTAAACTGTAAATCCCACAAGGAGACTGAGAACCATTTCTATTTCTTATAATAAGATGGAGGTTCCCGAACATTTAGTGCGATTAGACAATTTTGTCTTCCATAGGCATTTCTAGGGGAGCATCTCTGGGGCTGAAACTCTGGATGTGGGGATCTTTTTTTTTTTATTTTGAATTTACAAGAGGGTAGTCAGACCTGCGTTTGCAGCTTTAGCATGCATCTATCTCAAGCTATCAATTTCTGTGTACCCCAGCTGTTTGCTAATGTGTACTTACATTGTAGTGAAATTCATCAATAAATAATTGGTTGCAAAGAAACCCCGCACACACAAATTTGACAGACTGACTATACAAAAACAATCTTTAGAATTTGGAATGTTTCTTGTGATTTAATATTATTTGAAATTTACCAACTGGCAAATGAAAAAAGAACATTGTGTTTCCTCCTGTTTTGATAAACTACCTTTACTGAGCCTCTGACACAGTTATATGGAATACATCTCCAGACTGATACTAAATAAAAACTTTATATCTTAAATAAATTTTGAGTTTCTAATCAGTTCTACATCAGAGATACACTTAAATATTTCACGAAAATGTCAAAGAACAGATAAAATTAATGTACTGTGTAATTTTAGAAACATACAGTTTGCCAGCATAGAAATTATAAATAGTTACTTATCTGTCATTATTAATTTTTGAAGGAGGTAAAGGTCCGTTTCTGTAAAGTAATACATTTAGATAGTATATTATGTCTAAATAGAAGAAAACAATGTTTAAGTTCTAGAATAGAAATCTAGTGGATCATACAAGAAGATAGGTTAAACATTAAATAAAAATCACGACTGCAATAATATATGCTCAGCAATCTGAGCGTTCTATTAAATGCACAAACTACATAAAGGCTATTTATTCTATACATGTTAAGCTGGGGTAGAATCTGTACTGTGACCTTGTGTTAAAGGAACAGATTTCCACCATAACCACTATAACTCCCCTTAGTATTTAGGAGTCCAGGAGTGCCTTGGTGCAACCCCCCCATTGTAAGTAGTTTGACTTCCTACCTACAATCCACCAAGTGTCCGTCTCCGCCTGTACTACTAACACTTGCCAGCCGGACATTCCTATTGGCTGATGCTCTTAAAAAAATGAGCTGTACCCTGCACTGCAGAGCTTTGCTCAGGAGAGGTAACGGAGATTCCTGTGTAGAAACTTTAAGCACTCCGACATAAATAGTGAAGGTGGGAAGGTAGGGAGCAGTGAGCAACACACAGGTAAGAAGTCAAACTGTTCAAAAACTACTTATGATGGGGTGGAGGGGGACTCTCTTGCCACCATAACAATTACAGCAACATGTAGTGGTTATGGTACTTGAAAATGTTTATTTAGATTGCTAAGTGGTTATTGACAACACAATCAAAAATGTATATTAATTTTAGTTATCATAAAAAAGAACATCATGTTTCTCTCTTTTTTTTTAGTTTATATATTGAGCTTTACTAAATCAAAGAAATAAATGGGATTTGTGAATTGTTGCAACATTTTCTCATCATTTACTTTACATGGGGCAACCTATTCTACAATGCCATTGATGAAATGTGAGAAAAATAATCAGAGAGGAACAGAATAAATTGATGCATTGGGAAACAGCCTGGGGAAAAAGTACCACAACTGCTATTACCTGTGGGCTCTACATGATTTATTTTTCTATACCATCTCGTTTTTAAGCTGTATTGTCAATACTGCTTATCTAACTGCAGTGCATAATTTTTAAATTAGTTATTTTTATTAGTGAACAAAGGCCAATGGTATGAAGCAAATCAAATTGACTGGGGTGAGCAACACATATATATGTATATTTAATGTGTGTTTATTTTTTCTAAATTGATCCAGATGTATACGACTCTTGAGCAGGTTTTGTAATTAAAATGAGATCAAAATGGATATATACATAACACATATTTAGTTTAACATTCTTTTTGGAGCAAAACATAATCATTGTGGGTTGTATTTAAATCTCAATACAGACCACAATGTAATTATGAGTACATACATTGAGATACAGTGTTCTTTGGTGATATCATATTACCTATCAACAAAAACGGCACAAAGGGATTGTGTAACCATTTTTTGTTATCTTGAGTTATATTTTAGAATGGATTTCTGTTTCAACATGGTAGAGATTGGTTTAATGTTGTGCAAGCCTGCAGTAAACATTTTATTTTTTTTCCAATTAGCTTTTATTGGACTTTTCAAATACATAAATAAAGCCAAACATAATATGATATTGGATATAGGGTTCATGGGATATGTAAGTGATACAATACATCACGGATTCAAAAGAAATAAAGAGCACAAAGTGCCTTAAATCTATGAACATTCACTGATCGACTTCCCTAGACTACAATGTATCACAGTGGATATTGCATTTGAGAGGAGAATAAAATAAATAATGGTGAAAAAAGCAAGAGGAGAAGAGTATTAAGAAAAAGAAGAGGCACAAACAAGTTCAATGTGAATAAAGCGAAGCGAAACAAGACTTTAAATTTGCACCCTATCTCTGGTCATACATCAGTATTCCTTTGTGGAACAAGTGGAACATGTTTGTAACACTGTTACCATTTTTCGAGGATCACCAGAATATTCCTCCCATTTTCTATGATATGACCTCATAGTTTCCCCTGCTGACTGAGCCATTTTTTCCCAACAATTATTATAAGTCAGAATATTGAGTACTTCCAACAGGGAAGGTACTTTATGGACTCTTGAACGTCATCCTCCATCGATATTTATAAACACTCCAATGGAAGCTCATGAATGATAAATCAGGAGCTTTAAAACTTACACCATGTGGGGAAAAAAGAACAAAAAAAAGGCGAAGTTTCATGATTTCAGCCTTCACAGTGTAGAAACGTATCCGGGTCATTACATCTCTGGGAACACCTTTGTTGACCTGGGGAGCCTGTGCATTTGATCTGTCGTGGATCAAATCAAGTGTTTGATAATTTTGTATATCTTCCCCTGTCCAAATTGTTAAATTAAATGCGTGCACGCTTCCCAAAGTAATTTCACACCAGACACAAGTTTTAGGTTAATTAAAAACTTGAGGAAAGTTTAATACAGGGGGCTGGTATGCCCCTTATAAAGCAAGAATACATCATATGCATAATTATAGATAACAGAGAAAATACATCAATAATTGGTTAGGTGTTAAGTGGTTCATCTAATGTACATCCTACCGGTTGTGATGTCACTGTCATCATGGGATTCTCCTCCACATTCCAGCGCCATCTTGTTAATTGAGGTGGTTAGTCAATGGGAGGGATAACTCGCTAGCGGCCATTTTAAGTCACTTATGAATAATACTGATTATAGTTATGCAGAGTAAATAGGCATTTTACTAAAGTTAATATTCTGTCCACAACAGATCTAAGATCATACCTCATGGGGCTATATAGGATAGGAATTCCACTAGAAAATCTTGAACACACTAGGCAGGTCTGCATCCTTAACCCTCTCTGGAATCCCCCTTATGCCGAGGTCATTCCTCCTGGCCTTATCCTCCAAATCAATAAGCTTTAACTTTAGCGCTCTTGTGCAGGGTCAGGTGTTCATCCGAAAGGGAGTTGTGGTGGATAAAAATTTAGCCCATCTTCTCCTCCAAATTATTAGTGCGGGGATCCAAGTTCTCCTAAGTCCTTCTTAACAGAATGTCTGCCTTGATATCTTTGAGTTCTTCTGGAACTCTGTAAGGATAAGCTTAATGTCGTCAGCAGTATGGGTAGACCCAGTGACTGTTAATGTGCTCCCGACGTGCGCCATATGGCCAAGCGACTCGTCCAAGTTTGAGGCTTCTGCCACCTTGGTTCTGCCCTCTGGAAACCACATCTTACATTTGGTTGAGAAAGCAGACCCAACACTTGTCCATTTTGCTTGCTCTCTGCCCAACTTAGAGCGTGATATCTGGATAGGTTGATGGGTAAGTTTCTTGGCACAAATCACTGTTTTGTAATCAAACAGGAGCCAATCTCCATGGAGCTCTCCTAAGACACCTCCTGCACCATTGGCTCTCAAGATTTCCTAATAACTCCCTACTACCTGCTAGTCATAAGTGCCTGTCTGGGATTCTTTCTTAATTCTTCATTTTCTTCAGAGTGAGGGCTAAAGGAGCTGAAGTCCCCCATACTGGTCTTAATATTACCTGATATTTACAGCTGATGGACATAGCATGAGGATATTAGTGTTTTTTTTTTCTCACTGTTTCAATTTGTACCGGGAAGCTGCTTCTCAGTGTAGCCTATAAGCCCCCTATTTATGCTTATGGTTCCATTTTGATTACAGAGGGCATCAGCAGCATGTTGTTCATGGATAGAGGAGATGGGGGTAAAATAAAATGGCTGGGATATGTCATGACTTATCTCCAAGTCTTTGTTAATATCAGGATCATCATGTTTTCAATTGGGCTCATGTCCCAAGTGTTTTAGACATTTACGATCTACTGCAACATCTGAGAACATTGTTCAGGTAAAGAGGGCTGCTGGTTATCGCTTTACACTTCTGAACTCCTTGATATGACTATGGCCTATGACTGCTGCATCTGTGAGACTTTTATTGTAATAATATTGTTTTTGGCAGAGTGAGTTTTTGATTCAAATATCTAATAAGCAAGTTATCAGTCCCTGCCCAACCATATGTGTGTATGATATAAAATTCTTATGAAATTATGCCACTCTAAATACGAAGCCCTCTTTCATAGCAAGAGAAAAATATAACTTAGTGTATTTTCATGTTTAATACAATGTCTTCAGCTTAAAATGTTAAATGTTGTGTCTTTTATCCCCATATAGCTCTACAATGGATTACAGCCTTTTTAACTAATTTGGGGTTAATTAGCTGGCACTTAAAGCAGCAATAAATCAAAAAAACTCTTTAAATGAAAAATGTTTATCTGAAATAAATGTCGATTTCCATTACATCACTTGGAGGCTACATCTTGTAACACGTTAATATTAATGACATATTCCCATTTGGATGCCTTTTATTAAGTAAAAATTGAGAAAATGCACTTGTACCATCTATCATAGTGAAGGATCCTGATAGAACAGAACAGTCACTTTGTTCTTTATAAATCCTTTAGCTAAATTCATGTTTTGTTCTCTTTTTGTGGTTTTCTTATGGTACATTTAACATGCACAACATTGACAAAATCGAAATAACAAACTTCCTGAACATCATGTAATTTTCTACACTTTAGCATACAAAAAAATGATTAACAATTTTCCAGAACAAACTGTGTGTTTGCTAGTTTATGGAGGCAGAAGTTTCCATATTAAAAACTGGTGATTGCTAATTTGATTTAGTTTGTTTTATGGATGTGTTTACATTTCAGTTTCAAAAATAAGTTACGTGATATAAACTTACAAAAGAAAAAATATTTCTTGAAGCATTTCATTTTAAAAGATAAGGCTTGATTATTGTTTCAAGTCATGTGATATAAAAGTATATAGTAGAAAAACATTTCTTGAAGAAGTTAGTTTGAAAAATACTGATTATTTATTGCTGTTTCACTTTTTGCAGCAGAAGTTCGTGAGAAATAAATGAAGTTGTAAGGTTCTAGACATTATCCTTAATCCTGAGTTTAAATCGTTTTATCTGATAATAATCTAGGCAGGCCAGGATATGTATGTCTCTGTGTTTTAGGGGTCCATTTTTATGGTGTCTATCATACCATGCATTGCTATTTTTAATGCTTAATATGGCTTCATAGTGCAGTACAAGATTTGTAAATGTGATTTGTTTTGTGAAATAACTGTCTGACAATGTAATATATAAAGGTGTTTATATTGTTGTGAATTAGTACATACACTGATCATACTCATCCACAACATTAAAGTCACCTGTCCAGAGGCATAACTACAAAAAAACAAGGCCCTAGGCCCCCCCATGTCTCATTACCTCTCCCCCAGCCCCTCTATGTGTCTCATCTCTGCCCCCAGGTCCTCTATGTATCTCATTTCTGCCCCCATGTGTATCATTCCCTCCCACCCAAAGCCAATCCACTTGTCTCATTTCACTGCTCCCAGCCCCTCCATGTGTCCCATACCCTCCCCCAGCTCCTCCATGTGTCCCATTCCTCCCTTTCTCCCCCCTCCCCTCCATGTGTCCCTTTCCCCCCTCCCCTTCATGTGTCCATTACCACCCTCCTACACAAATCATTATTGATTTTTTGTCATGTTTATTTTGCTCATGTTCAAACCAATGTAAATTCAGAAAATTCTTGGGTTATTAATTTGTTGAAACGTGGTTAATTAAAGGTAATCTATAGTCACCCACACTTCATCTCAATTAAGTGGTATTGGTGCAGTGTCCCTGCCCCCTTAACCCTGCAATGTAAAGCTTGCAGCTTATGTTTACTGTAACAGAGCATCTTTACTGGGACTGAGTACCTCCATTAGGTCAGCTTCCTCTCTGCTACAAGGTACCCTTTAGCAGTTCAGACAAAGTCACCAAAGCTGAACTGGGGTTTCTAGGGTTTTTGTTTTTTTCACTGGAAGGGCTACAGGGATTATTGTTCTTTCTCCTGTTGCCATTCCTGTACAGCAGCAGTGACTACATCCTTTCCCCCAACACATTAGCCAATAGATAATATAGGGGGTAAATGAACAATGCCAGTACAATAATCCCCTCCCCAGCACCACTTAGTCTGGGGTCTTAAGTATGTTACTCCCAACTAATGAAATATACTCCCCATTGTGTCCTCCCAGCCTTGGTGTACAAGAATCCCCCAGAAGTCCCTTTCCCTGGGCAGCACCCCCACACATTATATGTCTCTGTATAGCTCATCAGCCCCTTATCAAATAGTGCCCTGATAGAAGAATCCCAGCAGCATTTTAAATTTCACAAGTGTTGTGGTTCGTGGTTCTGGTTGAATATGTTTGCACAATTCAAAGAGTTTCACAGTAACTACTGTGTTAAATTTTCAGAAGCACCAAGATGGCTGCCGACTATGTCCTTTAAAGAGCATCAATATGGCCACCAGGCATGTGTACACTAACAATAGGCATCACCAAGTTACATTAACAATAGTAACTGGAAGCCCGCATTTATTTGGAAGCATTCAAAACCAACCCTTTATATTTGTACAGCTATAATATACATTATTAGCTGCATAAAGTCTTTTGGCAGATATATATCCTAACATGTAACGACCAAATGACAATCACTCAGCAAAAGATAATGCTTAATAACAAGATGTTAGAGAAAATATAACAAATATTAAAAAACATATTCTAGCTAAACAATTGTAATACTAAATCGACAATCATCTTTTGCAGTACTAATCATATATTTCCCATGATTGCAGTTTAAACATATCCAGGGCCATCTTTCCCCATGGGCACGCTGGGCAGTTGCTCGGGGTCCCCACAGGCATGGGGGCCTCACCATGCTGCCCAGCATGCCCAGACCGACAGGGCAGATCCTTGGATCTCACCTGCCGGCAATTTTATATAAACACAAGTATAAAATATATGACATGTTAGACAGTTTTATACTTAACGTCCCAGGATGAAATGGAGATAAAGATTTCTGCTGCTCTGGATAGATCAAACTTCTTGTCCCAGGATAAAAAAAATATAGTCCTAGAGCATATACTTGCAGTCTTAGAAAATGAGTAAAACTGCCTGTGCCAATGCACTGCTACATCTCTGCTATCCCCAACGAACTCCAAATGAATTATTCACCAGATTGCTGCAGAGTTCTGATCCAAATAGTTCCACAGCAATTCAGGGTATCTCCCTGTCAGGCGCTTGGTATACTGAATGGGTCATTGCAAACCACAGAGTCCCCCATTTCCAGCTAGCTGTGGGATAGAATAAGCACCAGGGACCCCCATATGAGTTTCATATCAATAGACACTTTCTCGCTTGATTTTTAGTTTAGTTTTCTGCTTATACCTGTATTGTTAGGTTGATCAATATATGTTAATTCGTTGAGTCCATCTATACTATGTGCAATTCCTCTGTGCGTTATGCATATATTAAGAGCGGGGGATCTTGTTTAGAGATACCCAAGATACCCATTATTGATATTTTTTTGTACTCCATTTTGTTCATTTGGTGTCTGTTTATTCATTTTTTATTTTTATTCTTTATTATTATATATTTTTTAAATCATATATACTAATTTATCAATCTGAAGAAAGTGTTTAAATTATAAAGATAATTTTGGGTCCACTGCTATATGCCCATATGTCGTCCATCCTTTGCATGGACGCTCCAATCGTTATTTTGGAGAAACATTTTATTGTTATATGGTTATGTTTATTACGGTATATCTATCATATTCTAATATCTCTGTCTTTTCAGATTATTTGCATGACCCCTTTATTGAGAGTGTGGAGTTTTTCCTTTCTAAGCCATTTTATTGGCATTTATTAATATTCCTAATTTTAGAGGCCATGCTTATGACAGGAGGAAAGGAAGTAGTTGTTTAACACAGATGTGCAATTATATTTTATTTTTTATTTGTTTTTCGATATCTTGTAGAAATAGTAATGATCTAATCATATTTTCTTTCATCTTGATTGGAATGTTACTTAGAACTAATTTGTTAATTGATCAATTATGACCACTTTAAGAGAGAGGGGGGGTGCATATATACCCTGCCCCTGGATAGCTGAACTTTGTCTTGAGAAAGTCCTCTAGTAAGGACGAAACACGTAGACGTGTTTCTATCTTATCTTCTTTGCTGTATCTCCAACCCGGTCCTTCATTTACGGTCCTGGAGTTATTTTCGGCTGCTGGTTTGGCGGGATCGGCATCCTCTGCACTTCTCGCATCTAGGAGTTGGCATGCTCCCATCACCTTACTCGAAGGTCGGACGAACAGGGTACGTTGCTCTGGCTGACCCCCAGAGTATTTTCACTGCAACTCCCTTAGTCCTGAACTGGTGTTTTGGCTGGTTTATGAGCTCCCTCCAGCAGAGAGAGTGTATGAATCTGGGTACTGTTTTTCTATTTTTCATCCAACTTTTGTTTTTATACATTATTTTTCATATGTGCACATTTCTAGTTCCAGTTGCTATTTAATCAGTCTAAGGGGCCCCACACTGTGTTTACTTCTTAGACATTTGCTCTGGACTTTTGGTGTTTTTATTTATGTGATCAATTTTACTGCTAAAATATTGATTCATATGTTATTATTTTTTCTTATGTTCAATAAATGTTTTATATACTTTGCATATATTCTTAGTGATTTCCATTCACTTGTATTAACCCAGTGTTGTTACTAGATTTAGTTTGATCCCCAACTACGGCTGCTGCTTTGGTGTGTACAGTGTTACATTTGTCATTATTTTATTTATGGAGCGCTCACATACCATTTTTTATTATTTTTTATATGATTAAGTCGCTCTCCTGTATGTGATGCAGCCCTGTTTTTGGTGATTAATTTTATCATTTTATTATTTTGTTCTCATTGTCAGTTACTTTACATTTGTGTTGTTATTTGCTACCAGGGACCCCCATATCCCTTCTACAAAGTGACAATAAACCCTTTTTGATTCTTTAGGGGCAGGAGGTTTGTCTTCAAGCTCCTCCACGAGCTAGGAGTTTCCTTCACATTTACAGTACAGGTTTAAGTACTTCTCTAGTGGTTGTCTATATGACAGCCACTAGAGGCTCTTCCGCTGCACTTTGGTCACATGATGCGTAACCTCATAGGAAAATATTGATTCTTTTTTTTTTTTTTATTCTTTATTTTCGGTGCATTCAGTTATGTGACATACATACTTGCATCGCCTTATCAGCATATACAAATTGGCAATCGGCATGGTAAAATTGGAAAATAGGCAATACGTTTACAGGTGCATATTGATAGGAACTAAGAGTAGGTAGCAGTTATGTTGTGTACGTCTTTCTGTTCAATGGTTGAAGGAGTTAGCTTGTGCCTATGTGATCAGGGAGAACATAGTGGAAATGCGTCTGCACATTTTCTTTTTTCTTGTGGGTCAAGTGTGCCCATGCTATTGGTACCCATAGGGTGGTCTGGGTGTGGGTGAATATGTTGAGTGTGTGTATGATAGTAGAGTTTTGTAAATGCTTGATTGGCACCTTCCTTGGCAGTTTGGGGGAGGCATAAGGTGGTTGGTTAAGTTGTCGTTTATCCCCTTTTGTGGTGGCGTGTATGCCTCGGTGTGGGCCTTGCACTTCTGTCAGTGCTTTGGTGTAGGTTGTGTGTCGGGTATGCTATACGTGGTACAGTGGGTAGTGTCGACCCCTAACCAAAGGGGATCACGGGGGGGAGGGTGTACATCTCGGTCTTTGTAGGGGGTGGCCTTTGTCAAACTTGGGGTGTAGAGAGAGCAGTAGGGTGAACTTAGAGAAGAGAACAGCAGAGCTGCCTCCTGTCTCTTGCTGCCCCTGGGAAAGAAAAAATGTTGTTGTGCCCGGCGTTGAGGTGTTCTGTCTCAGTCCCAGTTTTTGGAGGAGCGCAGGGGCCTCCGAGAGTGAGGTGAGTTTTAGGACCTCCGTTCCGCTGATGACCGCCAAGGTTCTCGGCAGCAGCCATCTGTACTCCACTTTCCCTTTCCACAGTTGTTCTGTTACGTTGTTCAAGGACTTTCTCCAGAGTAGGGTTTTCCGCGTAATGTTTTGGAAAAGGTGAGTTGGAAATCTTCAAAGGCCAGCGGTGTCTTGTCTCTTACCGCTGCTAGTATGCAGCGTTTTTCTGTCATGGAGTGGCAGCGGACTATGACATCCCTTGAAGCCGTCGTGGGTGCCCTTTTGGCCTTGTTTATGCGGAAGTGGCTGTTAAATTCCAGCTTTTTAGCATGTGTGTGTGGCAGGATAGTTGCCGTGAGCCTCCTCAGGTACTGTGTTATTTCTGAGGGTCTGACTGTGTCAGGGATTCCCCGGATCTTAATATTTGTGCGCCTCCTGCGGTCTTCCATGGCATCCAGAGTGGTCCTTGCGAGGACCCCGCGATCACATGGACGGCATAGCCGCCCATGTCAATGCCAGCAGGGGGAGTGCCTGAAATGACAGGTACTCCCCCTGCTGTCTGAAAAATAAAAATAAAATGTTAAAACAGTGTAAGAATAAGATTATGTATACTTAGATCATATATATATTTATTATATATATTTGATCTAAGTATATATATACTCATATACACATATACTCATAAATATACATACACTGTCTACATGTATTTTAATATTAATATATACATTATATATATATATATTAATATCAAAATACATGTACAATGATATTGATTAAAAAAATATATATAATTTTCATTATATATATATATATTTATATATAATAATATATAAATACATTAAAGAAAAAATAAAAAAATGATAAAAAATATATAAACATGCGTAATTTCGTTCTAACTGTATTTTTAAAATTAATATATATATATATTGATATCAAAATACATGTAGAACGAAATAATATATATATATCTATATACATAAGTATATACGTATATATCACTATATATATATACCTATATATAAATAAAAATAATAAAAAACAATTATATACATATATACACATATATATATATACTGTTTACACATATATATATATACTGTGTATATATATATATACACACATATATATATAATAATTCTACGTATATATTTATGTAATAATTTTACATAATTAGGTCAATTTATTAATTACAATTTGCAGGACCTGCCTGACAACCCAGGCCGAAAGTTCAGGGAATTAAATTTTCTAGTACTATATTTAACCCTGTAACTTTCCAAGACACCATAAAACCTGTACATGGGGGGTACTGTTTTACTCGGAAGACTTTGCTGAACACAAATATTAGTGTTTCAAAACAGTAAAATATATTACAACAACGATATCGTCAGTGACATTTTTTGCATTTTTCACACACAAATGGCACTTACACTGATATAATTGTTGTGATACGTTTTACTGTTTTGAAACACTATTATTTGTGTTCAGCGAAGTCTCCTGAATATAACAGTACCCCTCATGTACAGGTTTTATGGTGTTTTAAAAAGTTACAGAGTCAAATATAAGGTTTGTGTTTCAGTTTTTTCACATTAAAATTCGCCAGGTTGCCTTCCTGGGCGACTGTATGGTAGCCCAGGAATGAAAATTATCCCCATGATGGCATACCATTTGCAATAGTAGACAACCCAGGATATTGCAAATAGGGTATGTTCAGTTTTTTTTAGTAGCCACTTAGTCACAAACACTGGCCAAAATTTGCGTTCAGATTAGTTTTTTGCATTTTCAAATATTAACACTAACTTTGGCCAGTGTTTGTGACCAAGAGGCTTCTAAAAAAGACTGGACATACTCCATTTGCAATACTTTGGGTTGTCTACTTTTGCAAATGGTATGCCATCATGGGGGTAATTCTTATTCCTGGGCTACCATATGGTCTCAAAGGCAACGTAACCAATCTGGTGAATTTCAATGTGAAAAAACTGAAATATGTAACGCTATATATATTTGACCCTGTAACTTCCCAAAACACCATAAAACCTGTACATAGCGGGTACTGTTTTACACGTGAGACATCGCTGAATACAAATATGTGTATTGTATTGCAGTAAAATCAAACAGTATTTTGACATTCACAGTTAAAATGTCACGCAGAACTAAAACAATTTAAAAAATTCTTATTTTCTCCCATTTTTCAATATTTTTTTCATATTAAATTATGTTCCATACCTAAATATTTGATGTTAAACGAAAGCCCCGTTTCCCCTGAAAAAATTAATATATAATAAGTGTGGGTACATTTAATATGAAAGAGGCGAATTACGGATGGACAGACATATAGCGCAAATGCCAGGTTTTGTTTACGGTTTTTTTTGGATCACAACTTGTACATTTGGCTGCGGTCTTAAGCGGTTAAGGTCAGCAGGAACAGTGCCAGAAGAGAGAGAGTAGTTGAAGATGTGTGTTAGGGAAGGCACAAGACAAGGGGAGCAGGGCCGGACTGGGGATACAAAGCAGCCCTGGAAAAAATTTATATGCCAGCCCCATAAGTCAATGCGCCATATATTGTCGCATGTAATATGTAAGGCTATGTCTTGCCACCCCAGATGATTGAGTAAAAAAAAAAAATATATATATATATATATATATATATATATAGCTTTTTCTAATATAAAATATTGGTCCTTTCATAGTAAAACGTTTAATTATACAGTAAGCATACTCACATGCAGACACAGACAATGTCACTGACACACACAAGTTCATTGATACACAGCCTCATAGACAAACAATCTCACTGATATACATAAGCTCATTGACATAAAAACACAAGCTCACTCAGTAGCAGACACACACACACATGCAAGCAAGCAAGCTCACTAGCAGGCGCACACACACACACACAGCTTAATGTAGTGGTTCTGGTGTCTATAGCCTGTTCCTGCAGGCTTTTCAATGTAAACACTGACTTTTCAGAGAAAAGGCAGTGTTTACATTGCTTCCAAGTGACACCTCCTAGTCACATCATGACACACAGACACACACCCACCCACCATGATACAGACACATACCATGACACACACACACCATGACACAGACAGACACATACCATGACACACACACACCATGACACAGACAGACACATACCATGACACACACACACACACTGACAGCATAACACATATTACCTGTGGGTGACCGGCCAGGGGGGTCAGGCAGGGCAGAGAGCTGGGTGTGATGGCGGCCACTGGAGGAGCAGGGATGCAGTGGCGGATCCAGAGCCTGACCTCGGGAGGGGCACTTGCAGATTATTTAGAGAAATAATCCAGACACAATACCCACTACAGCTCAGTGTAGTGGTTATGGTGCCAGTACCCCCTCCCAGAGTAAGTAGTCAAACCGTTTAAGAACAGTTTGACAACTTACCTGAGGTCTGCTTGGAAATGGGGCTGTAGTAGGGCATAGGAGCAGGGGTGCAGTGTGTGTGTGTGTTTTGTAAGAAGGACTGTGTGAGCAGTGTGTGTGTGTGTGTGTGTGTGTGTGAAAGTTGCAGTGTGTACGTGAGGACGGCAGTGTGTGTTAGGGGGGGCAGTGTGTGTGTGTGCGTGGCAGTGTGAGTGGGGGGCAATGTGTGTATGGGGGGGAAGCTTGTGTGTATGGGGGGAAGTTTGTGTGTATGAAGCAGTGTATGTGTGTGGGGGGCCAATGTGTGTGTAGGGTGTGTGTGTGTGTGTATTGGGGGCAGTGTATGTGGGCAATGTGTGTGTATGGTTGAAGTGTATATGTGTGGGATCAGTAGTATGTGTGTATGGGGGCAGTGTATGTATGTGGGGCAATGTGTGTGTATGGGGGCAGTCTATGTAGTTGGGGGACAATGTGTGTGAGTGGGGGCAGTGTATGTGTGTGTTTGTAGGGTATGTGTGTGATAAGGATGTGGGGCTTTTTTTCAATGTTTTTTTTTTTATTTGATAAAATGTGTGTTTGTTTTTTTTAAATATAAATAATGTCCCCCCCTCCCTTCTTACCTTTGTTTAGGGAGGAGGGGGGACATTTCTCAATCCCTGGTGGTCCGGTGGGGAATCCCTGGTGGTCCATGTGGTGAGAGTGAACTCTAGCCCCGGTCTCCAGGGCTAGAGTTCACTCTCGCGAGATCCGAAGCGTTGCCGTGGTAACGCTCCGTGCTCGCGAGAGAAGGACCTGAAGGAGCTGCAGACTGAGCCTGCGGACCGGAGAGGGAGATCTCTGATCTCCCCTCCGGTCCATGAAGGCACATTGCAGGGCTGGCACTTGGACAGGCCAGCCCTGCATTAGCCGACAGGGGAGAGGGAGAACTTCGGATTCTCGGGGTGGCACTTGCCCACCCCCCCCCCCCCCCTGGATCCGCCAGTGCAGGGATGGCGGCCGCAGAAGAAACTGTGCTGGCGGCCGCTGGAGGAACTTCTCTGGCGGCCGCAGGGGAAGCTGTGCTGTGTCTGCTCCCCCGCCCTCACGCGCTACTGAATGAGACCGGGGCCGGAATATGATGTCATATTCCGGCCCCGGTCTCATTCAGTAGCGCGCTGGAGAGCAGACACAGCACAGCTTCCCCTGCGGCCGCCAGAAAAGTTCCTCCAGCGGCCGCCAGGACACCCACATGTCTGCCCGGCCCCAGGTACCGACGGCCCACCGGGAAATTTCCCGGTATCCCGGTGGGCCAGTCCGGCCCTGAAGGGGAGAGAGATCTGATGAGGTGAGAAGGGACAGGGTCGAGCGGGCAAGTGGTGGGGCGAGAAGAATGGAGAAGTTCAGCCACCTCTTGTTCAGTAGCCGGGGAGAAAGTCTGAAGGGTAAGAAAGGCATGATTTACGTGTGGTTGAGAATGAGAACGGCAAGGAGGGGAGAATTCTTTCCTTAGCTGTTCAATCTTATTGGTAAAGTAGCATGCAAAGCTATCCGCTGTAAGGTTAGTTTGGGGATGGCCACAGCAGGGCAGAGAAGAGAATTAAAGGTGTCAAATAGACGTCTGGGATTGCGGGAGCATGAACTAATGAGAGAGGAAAAGTATGACTGTTTGGTGAGGGCAAGGGCTGCGCTGTATGAATGCAATATGAATCTATAAGGGAGAAAATCTGCCTGGGTGCGGAACTTCCTCCAGGAGCGTTCAGCACAATGGGAGCAACTCTGCAGATAGCGTGTTGATTTAGTATGCCAAGGGTCGTGTCCTCCTCGAGGTGCATGTTTGGAGTGGGGCTGCAGCGTTCAGGGCAGAGGTGAGGGTCGTGTTATATGTGGAGATGGCCAGTGAGGGAAGGGATAGATAGCAGTTGTGAATCAATGTCAGCTGACATCTGCTGGAGGTCAATAGAATTAATGTTCCTCCTGAGTTGAGGGGGGTTAGGCTGCGGTTGTTGGGTGAGGGGGTAATCAAGAGCAAATTATAAGAGGTAGTGATCAGAGAGTGGAAATGGAGTGTTGCAGATATTAGATACTGTACATGAATAGGAGAAAATAAGGTTGAGGGTATTGCCAGCTGCATGAGTGGGAGAATTAGCCCACTGCAGTAGCCCAAGGGAGGAAGTAATTCAAAGTAATTTAGAGGCTGCTGGGTTCAAAGGTGGGTTAATGGGAATATTGAAGTCTCCAAGAATTAGGGATGGAATGTTAGAAGAGAGGAAGTAGGGTAGCCAGGCAGAAAAGTGGTCAAGGAAGAGGAGAGGGGAACCAGGGGGACGATAGATAACGTCAATGTTAGCAAAGAAGGGTTTGAAAAGGCGAATTGAATGAATTTCAAATGATGGAAAAGAGAGGGAAGGGGGGGGCAGAGTTTTAAAGGAGCAGTGGGGTGAAAGGAGAAAACCTACACCGCCACCTTTACTCTCTGCTTGTCTTGGATTTTGGGTGAAGTGAAGACCCACAAAGGACAGTGAGGCAGGGGTAGCAGTATCAGAGGGAGCAGTTTCTGTTAGTGCAAGTAGGTTTAGGGAATGTGAGATAAATAGGTCATGGATGGAAGTTGATTTAAAGGTGCATTCCAGAGGGCAGCTTTAAAGGAGGAATTATAGTGAGAATTACCTGGAATGGGTATTAGGTTGTTGTGGTTTCTGGTGTTTGTACCAGGTGGCTGAGTAGTACCAGCTGCTAGGAGCAGTAGGGTGGAAAGGAAGAGAAGGTGGGAGTAAGATTTACAGGTTGGGGATGAGTGTTTGCATTTAGGCGATTTAGGAGGGGTTTGTGGAGAAACACTGGATACATATGAGTGAAGTGCATGTGATGAACAGGGCCGCCACCAGAAATTTTGGGGCCCCTAACTCAGCTCAGGGTCTGGGCCCCCAGGGGCCCGCCTCCAAATACCGCCCACTGGGTCCGCCTCCAAATACCGCCCACAGGAATACACACACAGACACAAACACGCACTCTGATACAAAAGGACACAGATACGTACTAACAGACACACATACTGAAACAGGCATACATACTGACACACACATACTGAGACATACACACAGGCATACATAGTAAAAGACCGACACATACTAACATACATACAGACACACATGCATGAGGACATAAAGACACATACATACATACAGACACCGACATACATACATACATACATTCATAATGGCACACAGACATACATTCATACATACAGACTGACATACATGCATATATACAGAACTACTGACAGACATACATGCATACAGACATCCATACACACGTACACACAGACATATGTTCATAATGATATGCAGACATACATTCATACTGACATACAGACATAAATATATAATGACATACAGACATACATATATACATACATGCATGCATACAGACATACATACACACAGACATGCATGCAGACAGACATACATACATAGACAGACATGCATGCATGCAGACAGACATACATACATAGACAGACATGCATGCATGCAGACAGACATACATACATAGACAGACATGCCTGCAGTCAGACATACATAGACATACATATATGCATGCAAAATAATAGAAAGAACGTAGAGAGAAAGGACAGGAAAAATAGGTAGAGATAATCCTGATAGAGTGGGTTTCCCTCAATCTGGAGCGAAACTGAAGTGGGAAAAAGTAGGTAGTTAATTCCCAACAATAAAACTTAGCTTTTAATTATAACTAAAAATAAAAGTAGCGGTTGGTATAGTGACCCACCAAAACACAAATATAAATATATATATAAAAAATGTGGCAACACCAGGAGACAGTGGAACAAAACAGTGAGCCACTGTGACTTACAAAGTCGAAAGGGTTATACTGTTAATGATACAAAGCCACCAAAGTGTATACAGCGGTGTAAGCTGCTAACTAAATACCTGCTACTGAGTGTATATATAGCAGAGCGTCTGTTCAAGCGGTATGATCATTAAATAGATGAGCTTGCCGTTTTCAAAACACTATTTAGAGACATTATAGCGGTCTGAAGAGCCAGAGTGGCGAAACGTACGTCAGGGGCTCTCACCTGGCGTTATCCAGCACACTGCATCATCAGTGTCACATTCTATCCCTGTCAAGATTTTCTAACAGGGTTAGACACACGGCAACACTGACTCATCTGCTCTATCTAGAAGCAAGTTCAGCTAAATTTTTCTCTAGCCTGTTTTGGCTTTCTGCTGGGAGGTTGGGACTTTATATCACTGCACTAGCGATCAGGAGAAATCAGGCTTTTTGCTAAGGGGTGCCCTCGAAGGCACAAGTTGCTAGGGTCACTAGTGACAGGCAGATAGTCTCCTTTACTATACACCATATTATCTGCAGTTTTCTCTCCCCCCTCCCCTTTTGATTATCAGTTTTGTATTTGAGCTTTTCAGGAGCTCAGTCATCCTTTCACGCTTTACCAGTATTAGCGATTTAAATACTGCAAATTTACCGTTCTCTCCCACAACCTTGGTTTAGCAGTCTGAGAATCTGCCAAAAGTTGTTTGGTCAATTTGGCTAATATACCGACTCGGCTACTTACTACCTAAACGTCTGTATATATGTGCATTATAAACGGCAAGCTTATTTCATTACAGACCACTTGCACAGCTACTTTACCGCTATAATGTCTCTAAATAGTGTTTTGAAAACGGCAAGCTCATCTATTTAATGATCATACCGCTTGAACAGACGCTCTGCTATATATACTCAGTAGCAGGTATTTAGTTAGCAGCTTACACCGCTGTATACACTTTGGTGGCTTTGTATCATTAACAGTATAACCCTTTCGACTTTGTAAGTCACAGTGGCTCACTGTTTTGTTCCACTGTCTCCTGGTGTTGCCACATTTATATATATATATATATATATATATATATATATTTGTGTTTTGGTGGGTCACTATACCAACCGCTACTTTTATTTTTAGTTATAATTAAAAGCTAAGTTTTATTTTTGGGAATTAACTACCTACTTTTTCCCACTTCAGTTTCCCTCCAGATTGAGGGAAACCCACTCTATCAGGATTATCTCTACCTATTTTTCCTGTCCTTTCTCTCTACGTTCTTTCTATTATTTTGTATTTTTGGTGAATTTATTTCACTAGGGGTTAACCCCCAAGTAGGAGAAATCCACTTATATATCCCCCCCTCCCCCCCTTTTTGATACATATATGCATGCATCCAGACAGACATACATAGAAACCAGACTTCCAGGCCACTTATGTGTGAGATCCTACACCTTACAGAGTAGCTCTATTGGGTCCTCAGCTTCAAAGAGGAATTTAGGTTATAAACCTTCTGACCTCCCATACAATCAAATTAACCCCTTTTGAAATTGATAATACCACCTCTACCAGGCGGCCAATTAATTTATGAACTACACCAATTACATTAAATGACAATATTCTATAGTGCAACAATGAATTATGCACCATTGCCGTGACACCCAATATTCTGAGATTTAGTGAGAGAGTTGCTTTTTGAAGACGTAGATCACTGCCCCATATGCTCCAAAACAAGGGACCGTAATATAACCACTGAAATTGCTTTAACCCCTTAAGGACCAAACTCCTGGAATAAAATGGAATCATGACATGTCAGACATGTCATGTGTCCTTAAGGGGTTAAAAGGTAAGTAAGTTGGCTGTAAAGAAAATTCTTCATGGAGCATCAGGCAAACATGTCAGTCCTAGGCAATTGCTACACCGCCTCATTACAGTATTCTTCACAGTGTGCGTTTTAGGGAAATTAAAGAGGTACAGTATAAGAAAAAATAAAAATACATTGGTTGATCAGCGCTATGAATACTGTTACTGTCAGAATAAACAAGAGTTGTTTGAAGATATATTAAATTTAATAATGAGAGCAATAATGCTAAAATATAAATAAAATCACACATTGATCTGGATTGCAAGCCGGAGAATACACTGGAAAGTCACTAACTGACATCTCTTGAGGAATCCCCTTGTCAACAAAGTGCACACTGTGTATTGATGCATTAAATTAAAGGAACACTCAGGGCACCATGACTTTATAAGAATAAGGTTATGTTGCGAGGAGGCTCAGAGCACCAGCTCACTTACAAGGGTTAAATGAACAGTTTACAAACAGTTTAACCTCAAAGTCTTCAGTCCAGCCCCGTCTGTTCTGCCCTTTCATTTATGTTTGAGTCCGAGGCTTCAATCAGGAAGCCTCGGATTGGGTCCTGCTGATAGGCGGCAAATGTCCGCTGATGCTCTCATCCTAACAGTATCTCCTCATTCACAAAACAGAGTGAAAAAAAGTTACATATTGGGGTGGAGTCTTATGTATTAAAATCTATCAGCATTATCTATTGCTTAATAAAAAAAAAGGTAAATTAGCGTGCAATGGCAAAAAATGTTAGTGCTAGTTTTAATGGAAAAAATAATAAGAACCTTTTAACATTATATTTCACTCCATATATTCTTATCACAGTGATTTAAAGGATGTGAGTAGCAGGTGCATCGAGATAACGGTGCGATTCTTTGCTGAAAGTCAGATCAGCCAGATGCACATATTTAAAACATAAGACTCACTGTGACCTTTTACATACTCTTACTATTAGCTGAAGGCTTACATGTTTATAAAATACTGTACATTCCATCTGTTTTGAATCATACAGGGGAAAAATGTTTACGTTTTAGAAGATAGGTGTAATGATTTATAAATTGTTTTTGTGTTTTGTACATAACAGGCTGTCCCAAAGTGACTTTGATTGTAACCTCATGTTTTTCCTGCAATGGTCAAAAGTAACATATTTTAATATTTTTTTTCACAGCTAGCATTTACTGTAAAGAGGTTATAATATTTCCAATTTTTGAGATGGAACAAATATGTATAACCGTTATTGCTGTGGGACGGGGTATACACATATCCATATTGTTATATTGTCATTTATACTGATGACCTCATCTTTTGGGATTTATGATTTATTGTTTAATATAATTTGATTTAAAAATATTGTGAGACCGAAGAGCAATACAACTTTTTAACCTTGTTGGCACCACCCTTCTGGTCCTCATGGATTAGAGAGAGGACAACTGGCAGGATTGTATTCTCATTAGATATTGCAAAAACACTTTACAGAACAGGCTATATCTGATACCCTAAAACTGTGGTTAACGTTTGACACTGCAATCCTTAAAACCATAAATTGAAATGTTTGTTAGTTTCAACTTTGATCCCAGAGCTGCACTGTAGTTTATTTTATTCTTCTTTGTGTCTATGCAAATGCAATAGTATGAATCAACTGAAGTCTACACCAAAACATTTTTCTTAACTGAATTTTAATTTTTTTGTTACACGTTACTCACCAGTTGGTTGGGACCCAATTTGTTGGTAGTTCACAATCTGTATGGCTTTAACAAAGAACAGTTCCTTCTCTGAAGGTCCACAGTACTTACTGGTGTGGGCAATATCGTTAACCCCATGATGCTCTAGATACACTCATGCATGCTTCAAATGTGCCATACTAATGTATAGATGGATTTATGTTTTTTATTGCATCTGGTTTTTAATTTTTTTGGAGGGTCGGTTGTTTTTTTTTTTTCTTTTTTAATTTTCAATGTTTGTATTGCGTTATTATGTATTTTATTTTTACTATTTTCTGGTGATAGAGAAAAGAAGATTTAGAAGAATGAATTTACTAGCCCCCATCTGCCAGGTATGGGTGGGGGAATTGGGGTGGACAGTAATCTCTTAATTTCCTATTATTTCAAATAAAGTCTCCATCTGATGCCACGGTGGCGACTTGGGGTGGACTCAGTCCCACCTGCTATTTTACAGGCTCTATCCCCTTGGGCAGGTGGAGGGAAATAAGGGAGGACTTCAGCCCCCATTCAACTAATATTGAACCATATAGGCTTTTTAAAAGACCAAAAGCCAGAACCTAAATATGAAGAAGTAGAGTTAAGAAATAAAATCAACTCTAAACGAACCCTTCATTAAAGAAAGCAACCCATATATAAGATTTACTTTTAGTAAGATTTATTAAAAATAGAGAGTGTAAACCTATAATAGCAAGGCTATAGCGTGTAAAAACGTAACAAGTAAACAAAAATGCTCATTGTTAAGACTTGAGACTTAATGAGATAATAAATCTAATGTCTAATCTTCCGAGAAATCGAAGCTAAGGTATTGGATATGTTGTAACTTCCATATCTTGTTAGAGAGAAAAGAGCATACAAATGTAACTGCTACCTAGGTTTACACATTCTATTTTTTTTTTTAAATAGATCTTAATGAAAGTTAAGTCTTATATGTGGGTTTCTTTCTCTAATGAAGGGTCCGTATGGAGTTGATTTTATTTCTTAACTCTACTTCCCCTTCATATTTAGGCTCGGTCTTTTGGTCTTTCAATATTATAATTAGGGGTTACCCCCTACCCTGTACATAGCAACCTGACACACACTCCCTTAAAAAAAAAAAACAGTTTTTATTAACAAATCAGCTTTTTATTGTATTTTTTTTACTTTTTAAAATGGTGTTTTTTAAATGTGGGATTGTCCATATTCTGATGTTTTTTAGTTCATTGGGTGAAAATCTGATGATTAGTGAATCACCCTCTGAGTTACCTATTGAGTTTAACTAAAAGTAAACACCAGTGACAGAATGTGTCACTATAAATAGTGACAACTTCAATATAAGGTAACGCACTGCCAAATAAGCAACTTTATTTTAAATTATTATTATATTATTTTATTAGAGCTCTAGGTTCATGAAACTTAAATGTCAAGTATTTTTGATATTTTTTCTTTTATGGATGCAGTGACCTTGTGATCTAATTCGTTTGCATTATATTTATATACAAGTACCTCTCTGTTTGGAGCGTAGTGGGGTCTTACATTACTGGACAATTTTCTGTAACTTTTTTGTTCTCATCTTGTTAAGATTTTCACTGTGAAGCCGAGGTACATTCTCCAAGCCTTCTAGCATTAATGAGCCATAGTTTATTTAGATTGTAAGATCCTTAGGCTAGATTATCACCATCACAATCATAGGACTGTGTGGTCTCTAAGCAAATGCTGAAAGAAAATGGTATTTGTCAGAAATGTCCTCGGACTGTTTTGAAAAAACTGAATTCTGGAATGTTTGACATGCATTGTACCTCTTAAGTGCTTCTTCTACATCAGAACATTTATTAAACCATTTTGGTTGCATTAAGCTTTGTTGTCCACTAAGGCAACAATTGGAGGCTAAGCCAAATTAAATTACATTTTTGGAGGAGAAGCAAATCTAAATATTTTGAGAGAACAACTTAGACGTTTGCAGCTGTTCCAAACTGGAAGAATACAGAACAGGGACCTTGAGCGTACTTATGACATCTAAGTAAATAGAAAAACACAAATCACGTAGTGAAGGTTTGCCAAAATACCACGCTGGATTCAAAGAAAAACAGTGTTAACTTTCTTTCATTCTGTCCCATAATATAATGTTCTGCAATGTCGACTGTATACTTATTGCCAAAGAGATTAAGCCATTGTTATTTTTCATATCTTGTTACATTGCTTGCACTAATAATAGAATGTTTGCATATTCTGTAATAAAGTGGGAAAAGAACCTTGTTAACTGTAGAAGACACATACTTGGAACAACAACGGGTTTAAATCCTGTACAGAACATTCAACGTCTGTCTTGTTTTTTTTGTACAACTGGAACAGACTGCACGCTACCTTGACTACTGTATGCATACATCGAGGATGAGAGAGACTAATTTGGGAAACTGAGATTTTATCATTTCTGTTTTATTTTACAGCTAAGACGGTGGAAGCATGGGGTTTTCCATTAAGCCAGTTTTTGAAGAAAAACTGCTGTTGCATTGGACGTAATGCTAGAATGTCAGCTTGTTTGGTATGTCCTACTCGATGTCAGTATTTATGTATGTTATATTCTTGTTAAGTGTCAGTGTTTGTGCATTTGGGCTATGTAAAGAGATTGCTAAAAGTCTAAATGCGCCTGTAACATGTTTTCCCTTCTTAAGTTTTATTCATACGCGGAACAAATGAAACATTACACAGAAAAAGTCTCCCAGCCAAAATATTATGTCTGATGAAGCCTTATAGTTGACCTGAAAATTATTTAAAAAACATGTTGTCTTTCTGGGATTTGTAACTAGAATATACAATGGGTAGCAGGCTGAAAATGTGAAGATTTGGAAAACAGCCTGCATCTACGCAATTGTATTCAAATCTCTAAAATATTGTGGTTTACCATGGGGAAAGTAAATGTAATATGCAGTTTAAACAACATAGAACTACACTTCTTGAACATGTCTGGCCAATTCGTATTATATAGAAATGGGCTATTCACTAAAAAGAGAATTGTAGGGAATTGACGAGGGAGTTGCAAGTATTTTTTTAAGCTTGTGCATTTTGGTCTTAAATGTGCAATTTACTGAAGGGTTTAGCTAAGGACAGCTAATGGAAGATCTAGCTCACAAGCTTCTGGCTCTCCAGAGTTAGTAGACGATGCCAGTGCCCTGTAGTGGTTATGGTGCTTGGAGTTTTCCTTTAAGAAAAAGGTTAATTCAAAATAAAATATCAGCTCCTCACTTGAATCACTTAAAAGGGACATACAAGCTCCCATTAACTTTTCATCTAATTCAAGTGTGGAATCCTCTGTAGCCACCTTATACTTAAGGGTTTTTAATGGCAAAAACACTGGCAACCTGGAACAGTCAGCTGTCTATTGCTTATATGAATATGTATGGCTAAAGAGCAATTTAATTACACCTTATTGGGCTGCAGGTACTAAGGGACCATCACTTAGTGTTAAACCTTTATAAAGTAGTATAACACTGAACTATAAACTGGCGTCCGTGAACTTTGGTCACCATAACAACTTCAATAGCATAAAGCTATAATAGTGCTTATTGTGTTCCTTTAACATGATTTTTGAGCATATTGGTTTCAATGCACCCTTTACATTGCATTTTCCATCACAGCCAGTGGTGCCTAGTATTTATCATCATGGTGGTTATGTTCCCAATGTGCCCCAGTGATATTAAAAATTATAGTCCACAGCAGCTAGCATGCCAAATGCAGGGCCGGCGAGTCCATAAGGCGGGACAGGCGACCACCTTAGGCGCACCGGCCCTGCGTGCGCTAGCTTCGAGTGACCAGGCAGGAGGGAAATGCTCCCTCCTGCCAGTCACTCATTGTGGCGTGTCCGAGTGGAGTGTACCGTGGTACATGAGCATTTGTTTCCTTTACCTGGCCAGACTCAAAGGAAGTGCTCACTGAAAAAGCACGTCCTGTCAGTCCGGCTGGGTACAGGAAACTGAAGCTCCTGTACCGCGGTCCACTTCATTCGACCACACTACAAAAGAGCAAAACAGGTAGGAGGCACACCATGGAGGGAGGGGAGGAAAACTAAGGGACAGGAGGAACACTAAGGGACTGGGGAGGAAAGGGAAAATAAATACTAAGGGGGAGGATGGAGGCACAAAAAGAGAGGAAAGGGAGGGGAGAGGAACACTAAGGGGGGGACAAACTAAGAGGGATGGGAGGGCACTAAGTGGGGGAAGGGCGGGTGGAGGAACACTAAGGGACAGGGGAGGGTCAGAAAGACACACAGATGATCCTGGGGTGAGAAAGACACACAGAGGTGCTGGGGGAGGAAATACAAAGGGGGTGAGGGTAAAAGAGACACAGAGGGGCTAGAGAAGAGGAAAAAGAGATACAGAAGGGCTATTGGGCTAAGGGAGGTGTAAGACCCACAGTAGGGAAACATAGGGGATAGGATACACTAAAGGGGGTAAGACATTTAAAAAAGAGTTTTAAGAAACAAAAGGCGGGTTAAGAGGCACACAGGTGAAGATGCTTTTTTTTGGGTGGGTGGGGGTGCCAAAATTATCTTCCCCTGTGTACCCAAAAATCCTTGCACTGGCCCTTGCCAAATGTTAACCGTTTCTACCCTTTAATGGTATCATACATCCCACGTGGCACCAATGCATGTATGCAAACTTGTGATCTCACCACATTAGAACGGTGTGTGTGTGAGACCATATATTTATCTTAAGACGCTGATTTAAAAAAATTGCAGGTTTGTTTCCATGGGATAAGTTTTGGTCAACTGGCTAGTTTGCAGGAAACAATGCATGTTCTATAGTGAGCTTCCTCCTAATGTTAACATCCATGAAGGATTCGATGACAAGTGATCCCACTTCAACCGGCAAAACAGTCCAAAGGTATAAATAAAAAGGCCTTAAAGGGAAACTATAGTTGTTTTCCTGGCACTATAGCTTCCCTCTTTGTCAATGCCCCCTCCCGCGGCTCTGAAAGGGTTAATAGCCCCTACAGTCATTTACCTGGGTCCAGTTCTGGCGGGGGAGAATTAATGCACATGCACGGCAATGGCCATGCTCGCATTAGGATTTCCTCATAGGAAAGCATTATTCAATGCTTTCCTATGGGGATTTCGGTGACGCTGGAGGTCCTCGTGCATAGTGTGAGGACGTCCATCGTTGCTTAGTCGTAGAAGAACCCAAAACTGCAATAATTACCACTCTAGGGTTAAGGGTGATGGGAGTTTGCACTCAGACCACTTCAATGAGCTAAAGTGGTCTGGGTGCCTACAGTGTCCCTTTAATTATTTTTTAAAGTGATAAAGACCTTAATTCTTTATTTAGTATTTCTTAAGCCTTGCAAAATGTAGTTCTTTGTAAATAGCACTTACAGCAGCGCTTCCCAAACCAGTCCTCATGGCCCTGCAACAATGTAGAGTTTATGTATTTCCCTTTTCTATTCCGACAGAACTACTGACAAAACCTGGACTGTTGCAGTTGCACAAGGACTGATTTGGGGACCTTACATGGTTATTCACTAAAGTGAGATTTATCGGTAATTCAAAGTGAATTCAAATTTAAAACCAAAAGAGCCAAACAAGGAAAAAAATAATAATAATCTTTGCTTCCAGTTCAGCTATATTGGCCCAAAATGTTAAATTCTATTTGAATTCTCTAAAATTCTCACTCTAGAGAATAATCCTGTTTGCATCAATGTGATTGACTCTGTCCCAGGTGTGAGAGTGTAGCTACATATTTAAATCTGTTCTCATGTGTGTTTTTTGTTTCAACAGCTGTATTTTTTTGGGGGGCAATTATAATTTTATTTTTTTGTCAATCTTTGTTTTATTGTGCAAATCATGAACAAAACAAGCTTGCTGCGCCACGACAGCGGTACAAGCCCAATTTTAACATACATGAGATAACAGTGTCATGACATACAGATTTCTTGCACATTTTTTGTGAGTATAAGTGAATACTTGGACGTCGAGTACGTCTACTGTAAATAAGCAAAAACTAGTTAACTATCTTGCGAGAGGGTTTGCTTTATGTTATCAGTCGCAAAACTAAAAACATTAAAAACTTAGGAATAAGCTAGTAACACCACTGGCATTAAGTTGTCGCGTTGACATATGGCAGTAAAACAGTGTGAGAATAACATTCGCAGGGCACATAGCTATGGCACATGATGAGTGTAGCTGGTTTGGCTGTGGGGGGCAATAGCTGCCAGCATATTATAGGTTACATAGAGTTAGGTTCTGAAGCATAATGATTCGCCGTGCATGGATGTTCATGAGAGTTATCCTATGTTGGTATGAGCTGTGTTGCGTTGTGTGGAAGCTCGGGGGAGCCATAGATAGATGGCGTGAGAGTGCTTTTGATTGTCGGTATTAGTGTGGGTGCTCCTGTAATTTGTACAAAAATGTCAACAGTAATACGTTTTGTCTGGTTTAAGAGTAAAGTGAGTGTAGGAAGCATTGCTGCTAAGATATGATGGTCGGCCTAGTGTGGTGGGTGATCTGTGATAGGCATAAGGGTCACAGCCTAGTGCTGCATAAGACCAGACCTGCAACGTTAGACCTTTATCTGCCGATGCCACCGTTTGGTGGCGCGTCGCAGCTGAAGCGGGTCTAGTGGAGGTGTGGTACTGCGTAGGAAGCCCCTATGCTGTAAGATAAAGTGTGCACTGTGTGTGTCAACATATGTGTAGGCATGGACTTATTAGGCACGTTCTGGTGAGGTTAGTGAAAAAAAAGAAAAATTAAAAGATTAAACTATTTCCGTAGTGCAAAATTAAAACTCGAAATGATTTCAGCTGTAACATATATAGAGTCTCATGCAAATGGTCGACGGTGGGGGTATTGTATGTCCTAAAGTGAGTCCCATATTATCGAGCTCCAGTTCATGTAGTGGCTGCCACGTAAGGGTTTGCAGGGGATCGTCGAGGGACAAACTCCGGTGCGGCTGCGTTCCTCCCTAGTGGGCGCGTGGATCCAGCCTTGTCTGTCGCTGTAGTGAGCGCAGTTGTGGGGAGGTTCAATAGTCCTAGTGCCTCCGTGGCCTCCTGCATGTTATGGACTATATGAAAGCTGCCTCCTCGGTCAATCTGAAGGGCGCGCCCTGGACCCCAGCGGTACCGGACTTGGTGTCGTCGTAGGAGGGATGTGAATGGGCCCAGGGATCTCCTCCACACCAATGTCCCCCCTGAGAGATCAGAGAAGAAGGAAAGTGTCATCCCCTCAAAGGTAAGTGTCGGTTGGCCTCTAACTGCCGCCATGATTGCCTGCTTGTCACTGATGGACTGGAACCGGACTATGAGGTCCCCTGTGGCGGTTGGTGGGGCTCTCGCTGACTTTGGTAGGCGGAATATGCCATCGAGGGTGATTGCCTTGGCTGCTTTCGGGGTCACTAGTGTGGTGAGAAGCCTTCTGGCCAAATGTGGTAGTTCCGCCTCTGGGGCGGAGTCCAGGACTCCCCTAAGTTTTAGGTTGTTACGGCGAAGTTTATCCTCTTGGGAGGCAAGTAGCTGCTCGTGGAGCAGGGTTTGCTGCTTCATGCTATGTAATGCCGTTTGTAATTCTGCGATCTGTGTTGTGTGATTGTTGGCGGTGCCTTCCACAGCTCCCAGTCTGGTTGTGATGAGTTTAAAATCCTCCCTAAGCAGGGCCACATCTGCAGCTATCTTTCTATGGTGGTCTGCCATGAGTTCCCCTAAGGCCTCCATAGTCACTGGGGTGGGTGCTTTCATGGGTGGCTGTGCCTGTACCAGCGCTTGTACCTGTATGGTCTCGGGCTGTGGGTGGTCCCCATCCTCTCCTTCAGAGGTCCCGTCTGAGAAATCAGAGCATCCGCCATGCATGGCCGCCATGTGCGCTCCGGTTGCGGCCTGTGCTTGCCGCCACATCGCCCCGATATCCATGCCTTGTCGGGGTTTTTCGGCTCTCGCCTTTTTCATTTTCCGACCCATTGAGGATGTGTGGGTCTCGGTGAGTATCTGGAGCGTATTTGGGTCGTATTTGCTCGTTTGTAGAAGGGGTTTGTCGGCTCGATTGTCGGGAGCCCCGCAACCATGCGACCGACCGCTTTGCCCGCCGCAATTATAATTTTTAATGTACCAAAAGTATATCGTATTAAAGGATTGATTAGAAAGTACAAAAGAACCAACGATATATGCATAAAATAAACGCATATGTATTTTTACTTACTGTTGTTTAATTCGCAGATCTCCCCTCTTCCCAACGGTTCTATACAAAACAATTATTTTGTTTATTGATGTTTTGTAGCCTGGCTGACTTATATGTTTATGTATACATGGTATGAACATTAAGCAAAGCTAGAATTTAAATGAAACCCTGTCAAAGAAATATGTAGTTTTACTGCTGTTTTATTGACGTGGAAAGAAAATAAATCTTGAAATGTATGGAGACACTGAAACTGAGTTATGATACCATAAAGAAACACACGCACATGATAGTGAATTTAAATGTATATAAACCACACAGAGATCAATATTTTTCTCCTGGAAAGGTCTTACAATTGCCGTCAGGTAACCATTTTCTCTTCTTTATGTTATCTAAAATGTGTAATTGAGCTGGACTAGATCCTGGGACAATTATTGATTTAGTTACCTAACATAGTTAAAGAAAAATTGCGCTAAAAATCAGAGCAAACATACCTACTTTTCAAAATAAGCATTCCTGATATTTTGTTTTTCTAGACACCTTTGTATAATCACAGCAAGGCGCTATTATTGTGTTTTTTTTCTTTTGACATTGGACAATGTCCTGACAAACAAGACTAGCATTCTACCCCACTTCCTGGAGATATCTGGGGCAAAAGAGTTTCATATTTGTAGTAGTTGTAGTAGTTGATGCAGAACCATACCTCAGATAAATAGTACAATGTTTCCAGTTGTTGAAACAAGCAGTTTTTGGAACACCATGTAATTGTGTTTAACCATTTTTGCAGCATATATCTTGCTTGCACCAAATATAAGTTTCAAAATGTAAAACACTTCCTCAGAAGAATTAGATAAAGTAATGGTACAAAGAGTCTGTGGGTGCCATTTCACATATGTTTTGTCAGATCACATGGGCGTGGTTTTCCAAAACATATTGCTCTCTCTAGCACCCAGAGGTCACCCAACATGGATGCCAGTGATGGGCTGAGAGTTGTATTGTTTAAGGATGGGCAATCCTTAATCAATACAGGGTTTTCAGTCCTTTCCTAATATAGTCAGTCATATTCTATGGTCTTTCCAAATTGAGAATTAAGGAGATTTTGGGTAGAGGATCAAATACTCTTTTCACTCATTGACACGCAAATCAATTTATAACTTTTTTGTCATGCAATTTTATGGATTTTTTTTTGTTATTCTGTCTTACACTGTTAAAATACACCTACCATTAAAATTATAGACTGATCATTTCTTTGTCAGTGGGCAAACGTTCAAAATCTAGAGGGGATCAAATATTTTTCCCTCACTGTAGGTAGAATAAAGTAACAGGACTAGCTTAAGAGAAGGCTTCAAACCAGGAGAAAAATGAAATGCAAAACACTGATTAAAGGACCACTATAGTGCAAAGAAAACAAACTCGTTTTCCTGGCACTATAGGGTCTTTAGGACCCCCCCCTCCCACCCTCAAGGTCCCACTCCTGCCGGGCTGAAGGGGGAAAAAGGGGTTAAACACTTACCTTTCTCCAGTGCCGGGCTCCCTCGTGCTGGGGAAATTACCTCCCTCTTCTGACGTCAGCGCTGAATGAGCATGCGCGGCATGAGCCACACGCGCATTCAATCAGTCAATAGGAAAGCATTTCTCAATGCTTTCCTATGGATGTCAGCGTCTTCTCACTGTGTTTTTTTACAGTGAGAAGCACGGAAGCGCCTCTAGCGGCTGTCAATGAGATGGATTAACCCTAGATCAGGGGTTCTCAACCCAGTTCTCAGGACCCCCTACCAGTCCAGGATTTAGGAATTACCTGGGTGTGTCTAAGGTGTTTAGAAAAAGGGAGAAAAAACACCTTAGACTCTAAGGTGTTTTTTTTTTTCTTTTTCTAAACACTGTAGACACACCCAGGTAATCCCTAAATCCTGGACTGGTAGGGGGTCCTTGAGGACAAGGTTGAGAACCCCTGCCCTAGATGGACCTGGCACCCAGACCACTTCATTGAGCTGAAGTGGTCTGGGTGCCTATAGTGGTCCTTTAATTTATGCCATTTCAGTGTTACTCTACATGAGTTGTTGTTTTTCAAAAAGTGTACTGAAGTATAAGATTGGGAGTTAATTAAAACTGATAAACCGATTTGACTAGAACTGTTCATAACTATCTAGTGTGACTGCAATTTAATGTTACATATATAACATTATGAAGGTAAAATGGAGAAAAAATGATTGTGTGCCTTAGAAACTTCTCCGTCGCAGAAAAGTATTTTGGTACAAATAAAGTTTGGGAGCCGCTACACTAGATGCTTTCATTTTAACGATATAGTTTAAGGCTACATTTTAAAATTCATATCATTGTATTCAACACTGGATTCTAGTCAGATTCAACCTTAGTGAAAACACGACTAGAGCTGGGATGTATCTGTAAAAATGACATCTTTCTGTTTGTGTTAAATATCAGGCCATATGGCTAAGCCAAATTGGTTTTAAACTGTCTTTTATGCAGTAATTACTATGCAAAGAAAACATTTTCTGTATAAACATATCATGTTACCTGATTATGTCATTTGATAGGAATAAAGATATATATATATATACACTTGAAAAAAATACAATATGGAACATTTTCTGTGGCTGCTGTAGCTTGTTAGGCAAAGGGCCAGCGATAATGGAATTTTCTTAGCTCTTCAAACTTCCAATGTGTGTGAAAGTGTTTTTCCTATCTCTGTCTGTCTTAAATAAACTAAAACCACTGTAAAAAAAAAATCTGATTAACAACCGATCGCACAGGGCTAACACTCTGAGTGTGTGAGTTTATTTAACGTCACATAATTAATCTGCTCATGCTGACAGTGCATTTGTTACATCATCTGACAAAACGGTAAACAAATCGTCCTTATCTTTTTTTTTTTTTTTTTACATTCAAGGCTTTGGAGCGTGTTGCGGTCGGCCAAGGGGTAAGTAGTATTGTTTACTGAATCACATAGATCTGTCTTCCTTCTGATTTCTGTTAAAACGTAACCTAAATATGAACTTGCAACATCTCAACTGTTTGAAGTTAACGCTTTACATGGCACTTTGCTAATCTATTTCATATTCCCCAAAATCTTTTTTCAGAAGTGGATTTGGGGACTTGCCTCGTCTTCAGCTAGTTAATATTTGTTTTTTCATTCCACACTAAATGATTTAATTACTTCTTTTACTGTGTTTACTAAACCATTACGCCCTTTAAAACATTTAATTATGGCAAGCCTTACAATATTTATATTTTGTTCTTTGTTGGAGAACCAACAACAACCCAACAACATTTGTTGATATGCTATGATTTTTGAAACATAAACTATTATAATCGTCGAGGTATTAGATGTAGTTTTGTGCTTACGTATTAAACATAAGTATGCATGATTACAACGTGAGGCCATGGCAGGGCCAGGGGGCAATTCAAGGGCACCTCTTGACACTCTTTTTCCTTCTTACCCTGCAGCATTATGTGATGCGATCTGTAATGTTCTAGTATAGAATGCATGTAAAATATGGCATACGATGCCACAAAAAAAAACAGTGGTCTCTCAAGTGTCCAGAATTGGTGCCATGCTAGCATTTATCTTGGCACCTTTAGCAGTTTTTACACTACATAGACAGAAATATACCGAAACGTGCGGATTGTTCCCGATTGGATTGCTATTACTTTGTGGAACGTTTCGCCGAATGGTTCACGGAATATCGTCGTTCTTGTGGCGAAATTGATCCCATAGGAATGAATGGCAAGATGTTCAAAACTAGAGTGGGAGCTGGCAAAAGCAGAAAAATCAGGACATGATTTCTAAACTGCCACCACTCCCTCATTTTCAAGCCCACCTACCCAAATCTTATATCAAAACGTTCAGCTATCCCTGCTGCCACTAGAAATGTCCACGGCTAAGCCATAGTCCTGATAGTTTTCACAATATGACCATTTGTTTGCAACTCACAACGTCCATTGAGATTCATTGAAACTCCACTCTAGCCAGTTCAAACTGGAAGGGCAATTTCTAAACTGCAACTGTGCCTTAATTTCTAATACTTCAGAGACATACTGCATCAAAACGTAGGTCCGGGTCTTGTGATTCTCACAATATAAACACAATATAAAGCTCTTCGCTGTAGGATTTATAGTTTTTAACATACGAATGTTTGAAGATGGCAACCGCCAAAATACTCTGACCTGTGCCAGGCTGGAGCAGCAAGTGATGTCATAGACAGGGCCTTTTGTACACCTGCTAATGTTTTTATAACTGTATGTTTTAATGTAACTGTGAAGCACTTTGGGCAACAACTTTGCAATCAAATGTGCTATATAAATAAATAATAACAGTTACTCCGCCCACTCCAGTTGTAGACTACTCTGTCCAGTGGCTGTATACAAAATAAAAAATAACTTTTATTATATTATTATTATTAAAACAGGCTTGGATAATTGCCAACTCAAATCAGTAAATAGTAAAACGAACCAAAAAGAAGGGGAAAGAGTAAAGAAAAAAAGGGGGTGGAAAAATATGTACACAATATATACAAATGATAACTGATGATTTACTGGAGTGTATCAAGATGGGATAGCCTGGATAAAATACCAAGTGTAGTGACTTCCCTATGTTTGTAGTGATGTAAAGACAAAGTATCACCCAATCGATACTTGACTGCGAGCCTCAGAGATCTGAGTTAATAATGGTCTGTTGTCTGAGTAGGGAAATCCCTAACAATGTGAATCCAGCTAGCATGTGGAACTTCAAAGTGACTGAGATAGGGAATCAGGGTAGACACCGAGAGACCCTAAATAAAGTAATTACTAAGGTCATTGAAGCATACCAAATTGCCAGGTAACACGGAGAGAGTATATAGCAAATAGAAACTAGCTAGTGCGTACAGTAACAGTTACTGTGCCTTCAAGGGCACCTATCATCCGATTGTTAATCTGTGCCCTTCAAGGGCACCTAAAATGGATACCAGAAAGTGCTGCACTAGTTGATAATCTAAAGGAAAATCTTCAAGAGCCGCTTACCAGCGAAACACGCATCAGGGCACATACCCTAAGTTTCATCCTGCAGCTGATCTACTATTAGACCTTTATGCGTTAACATGCTACTTTACCTACCTATTTGACCCAGCAGTATGTTACTTAGGTCTCGAGTCCGGTTCTATTCCGTGAACCTCTAGATTGGGCATTTATCTCCTGGACTCTCCGGCTCACTATTTAGATTACCGTCCTCTAGCTTCTCCTTTAGATTATTAGCTATGTCAGTGTGTGTGTGTATCTGAGTGTTTTCAGTGTGTATATGTGCCAGTGTGTATCTGTGGGTGCAAGTGTGTGTATATGTCACTGTGTGTATCTGAGTATTTGTGTATTTGTGAGTCAAGATGTGTGTGTCAGTGGGTATCTGAGTGTGTGTATCTGTGTGTCAAGGTGTGTGACAGTGTGTATCTGTGTGCCACTATATGCCAGTGTGTGGGTGTATCTGTGTGTCAGATATACACACACTGGCACATACAAGCACAGATATACACACCTTGACACCCACCAGCACATACAAAAAATTGTGCACTTTTTAATTTTTCGGGAGGGGAGGGTTCCATGATGTTGATACACTATGTCAAAGGGTTCCATGTGAAAACTTAATTGGGAACCCCTGCTATAGTGATTGCTCAAGTTGCTTATGAAGCACTTGTGATCAACAGTTGAAGGGGAGTTTTATAGACACTGGCTGGTCGTAGTCCGATTCATGTCTTCAACAGTTTGTGAAGTTTGCCTCTCCTGTCTGTCACATACATAAGCACATAAATTAAGGTGAATATTTCCTGTTCTTAGTTTATGTGCATGATGAGAGACTCTAGCAGAGGAATAAAAAGTAATCAATCATATTTGATTATGACTGACAGACAATCTCTTTATGGAATGACTGGCTCAAAATGAATCTTTTTGATTCATCCGAGACTATTGTTTGAATCTATTCATCAATGTGCAACTTTTGCTACTCTATATTATTATTATATCAATCACATAATGTTTGTCTACCCAGTTAGCAGAACAATATAAATTGCATGGAAGGTTTGTATGTCTTAAAACTATAAAGGAATGGCCACTTCATTTATATTTATATTTATAACTTTTTTTCTTCTTCTCTAAGCTGCCCAGTGAGTCCTTGTTTTATCGAGCTGTGCTACAGGTCATTTGCAGAGACGTCTACGGTATCACCCAAAGGTATAGTTTAAAAAGTAGTTTAGTTTTAAATATGCTCTGATAGACATGTCTATCTGTATATCTATATATATTTTAGTGACAATATACTTCAGGTGAAGTAGCAGCACTGTGTTGTTTCTTTTTTGTAATTCTTTAATTTTTGTGCAGGTGAGTACAATTTCGTTTGTCAGAACGCCCCAACAGCGTATATACTTGCTTGCATGCATACATAAGGCAGTAGCATAGATACCTTGCACGGTTTAAACAGGTATAACTGGTACAACTTTGGAAGTCTATAGGATATATACATGAGAAATATTCAATCACATTGAGCATTACATTAGGAAATAAACCGTTATTACAGTGCGCTTGTGATGCAGGGATATGCTATTTAGTATGGCATGTGTTTCGCAGAGTACAATTAAGAGGAACGTCATTGCAGGGGTGAAGCAAGGTAAAAGTATCCGCTTTTTGAGGTATACTCCCCTGAGAGACTGCCACAATTTTTGTAGGTTTTGGGGAGTTCAGTACACATTTGGTTAGCTAATACGTGAAATCAACAAAATAAAGAAGGCGAGAAATGAGAAATACGTAACAGTTATAGTGCTGGGAACATGCTATACAAAATGTAGGCACAGTGCGAGCTAAGGTAGTCTGACTACTATTTTGTGACATGGTATGGTCAACAAGCTTGTGTCTGTAAGCGTATGCGCCTGTTCAAAGGGTGTGAAACATGTTAGAGATGGCTATCATGTATATTGAAAACTAGGAAGGAAGATCTGAAGACAGCTACAGCATGGTAGCTTAAGGTGACAGGCTAATTGGTACCTAAGGGGGGCATGTTAAGTGGGGGCTATCCGCACTTACGAGGGTCCCTCAAGGAGAGCATGGTTGCCCTATAAACCTCTATCACGTTTCTGGGGATCATTACAAGTAGCATATCATGAAACACTTTACAACCATTATTTGAGTGTTAGATCCCAGATCTGCGTTAGATCTTTGAGGATACAGTTGAGTATACCTTAATAAGGAGCAGATTCTGTTAAACTGTAACTAGTGGTAGAGTAATATGTCTAATTGGTTACTGCTCTTAGAGCAAGGCCGAGGCTGTGGACCACTTATCTAGATATATATATACTTGGTACGCGTCTTTTGGGGGTGGGGGGGGGCGTTGGAGAGGTGGTCTACTTTAAATATGAGTTGGCATTACATTAATAAAACATGGTCAACGGTTAGGCGGAACATGAAAGCAGTGAAACAGTTAAACATCGGATGACATACCTCGGGTGTCAAAGGTAAAAATAAGAAGCAGAGAACATGCTGTTTAGCAGGTTGGCCTTGTTTGTGTTGCCTGGTCATATATACCTTTTAGCTGAATTAAGCTTGTTCTAGGGTGGCAAGCTTTATGTTAGACTAGTGGCGTTGTGTGTCGCTTTTGGATGGCGCTAGATTACTGATGTGTTGTGTTACAGCAGGTAAACCTCTGGTTAAGAGGACCCTATACATGTTAGGGGGCAAGCTGGCTTAATCAAGCTCCTATCGTTAGTGTCGGGGGGGGGGTGAAGGCCATGGTTAAGTGTTTATGTAATTTGGAGTGTGGTGGTGGTTTGAAGTCGGGGTTATGGCCCTTCCGGAGTGTCCGTTAGAGTCCATGAAACTAGAGTCCCAATTGCAAAGTCTCTAATCAGGAGTCGGTTTCTGTGAGGCAAGCTGAGTTGCAGATCGGTAGTTATTTTCTGCCTGGTGCCGCATACTCCTTCAGGTGGTGAGTGCTACATACGGGTCAGGCGTACCGCCTGTTGGCACGAACGGGATGGATCTCTCCGGGTCCCACGAGAGTTGATGGGCGTTTGCCCTCTCGGGGCCTGCTGGATTGAGGGTGTCTGAAGGCAGCCCTCGCGCCTGCAGGAGCGGGGCTGCGTCTTCCAAGTCCCGGATCCTGTGGGAATCAGGTCCCAGCTGCACAGAGAGTACATGGGTCGTCTGCCACCTGTATTTAAGATCCCGCTGTTGTAGCAGTGTGGTGAGAGGCTGGAGGGAGCGCCTCCAGGCCAGGGTGTTTCTCGACAGATCGGCGAAGAAGCTCACGGTCATCCCCTCAAATCGGTGTGGTGTCTTGCCTCGCAAGGCAGCCTGGACCGCCAGTTTATCCCTCCTGTCTTGGAAAGTCAGTATGACGTCTCGCGTAGCTTCGGTCGGTGCTGTAGGTGGCTTTGGGATTCTAAAAATGTTGGTGAGGACCGTCTTGTGAGCTTTTGCAGTTGGCAGTATAGTGGCGAGTAAACGTTGGGTCACTTGTGGTAACTCGGTATCGGGGATCATTTCAGAGAGCCCTCTGAGTTTCAGATTATCTCGCCTCCCATCGTCGTCCTGCTCCGCCATCCGATGTCTCGGACAGCCTGTTTGAGTTCCCCCAGCTCCTGGGTGTTAGTGCCGGTTGTGCATTCGAGTGCATTTAGGCGGGTTGTCAGGCCTTTCAGGTCACCTCTCAAGGCCGTGATATCCTCACGTAAGTCTTTGTGGTGGCCTGCAAGTAGCCTCGTGAGGACCGCAATAGTCACCGGAGCGGTGTCCGGGCTGTTGTTAGTCGGCTGGATCGGCTCACTCCGTATGGGGGCTGGCAGGCTTTCCTCCCCGGATAGATCGTCAGAAAAGTCGGAGCATCCTCCGTGAAGCGCCGCCATATTTGCCTCGTTTGCCACGCGGGCCTGTCTCCACATATCACCAATTGTGAGTCCCGGAGTGGGTTTTTCTTTAGGTATTTTTCTCGTTTTTCGCCCCATGGCACGCAGGGGGTTATATAGTGTTGTTTTTGCGGTTTTAGGGTTTGCAGCCCGGTTATTTTTCAGTTTTTCCTCGTTTTTGCTGCAGAGCTCTCAGTCTATGCAACCGTTCGGCTCGGCTGTCAAGCTCCGCCCCCCTGTGTTGTTTCTTTGAGCGCCACCTATATAACCTTTTATCCAGTGCTCTGATAGATGTACAACAAGAGTAATGTTCAAATGATGGACCTTTGCTAAATCACATTCACAATACATTTAGGTTTCTAAAGGTAGACTTAAAGCACCAAAACCACCACATCTTGTAGTAATCTTGATGCATAGACCCTGACCCTGCAGCCTGACAATTGTAAATATTGCCCTTCTAAAATACTGGATGGTTTACATTTGTTAGTGAGAATTCTTCTAGCAGCTGTCAGTCAGGCAATCGATCAGTAGATGGCCACTAGAAGGATTTCCTCATGACTATTTTAAGTAAGGTATAAGGCAGCCAAATGCGGAAAATGCATCCTATAAATAAAGCTTAGCGTTCGATACCTCTCTATGTGAAGCATCTAAATGGCTGAGCGTGTTGATTGCTGTTGCTATCCAGTAGATCAGTAATACTTTTCTATAAAAAGCATTGGAGTGGACTAGATAATCCAGATGGCTGATCTCAGAAGAGGAATAGTTTCTATATGATCGAGACTGCTCCTACAGGATAAAAGGTAAATAAAACCACATTTAAAAAAATATTTTAGAAGGGGGAGGGAGCCATATTCTAAATGCAGGGGACACTAACATTAGCAATATAATATTTTATTCTATTTTCCATTGTACTTTATAATTTACAAGATATTCTATTATATTGTTATATACTTTAAATCATTGGATTGCATACATATGTGCACTAGTAAGTAGATAGAAACAATCTTTAAGATAATTGATGTTATGCACATACAGGTGATACTCGAAAAATTTGAATATCGTGCAAAAGTTCATTTATTTCAGTAATGCAACGTAAAAGGGGTAACTAATATATGAGATAGATGCATTACATGCAAAGCAAGATAGTTCAAGCCGTAATTTGTCATAAGTGCGATGATTATGGTTTACAGCTCATGAAAACCCCAAATCCACAATCTCAGTAAATTAGAATATTACATGCAATCAATAAAGCAAGGAGTGTAATTAGAACAATATCAGACCTCTGAAAAGTATAAGCATGCATATGGACTCAGTACTTGGTTTGGGCCCCTTTTGCAGCAATTACTGCCTCAATGTGACGTGGCATGGAAGCTATCAGCCTGTGGCACTACTGAGGTGTTATGGAAGACCAGGATGCTTCAATAGCAGCCTTTAGCTCTTCTGCATTGTTCTCATGTCTCTCATCTTTCTCTTGGCAATGCCCCATAGATTCTCTATGGGGTTCAGGTCAGGCGAGTTTGCTGGCCAATCAAGCACACTAATCCCATGGTCATTGAACCAGGCTTTGGTGCTTTTGGTAGTGTGAGCAGGTGCCAGGTCCTGCTGGAAAATGAAGTCAGCATCCCCATGAAGCTCGTCTGTGGAAGGAAGCATGAAGTGCTCCAAAATCTCCTGGTAGATGGCTGCATTGACCCTGGACTTAATGAAGCACAGTGGACCAACACCAGCAGATGACATGGCTCCCCAAATCAACACAGACTGTGAAAACTTCACACTGGACTTCAAGCATCTTGCAGTGTGTGCCTCTCCATTCTTCCTCCAGACTCTGGGTCCTTGGTTTCCAAATGAGATAGGACTTTGGACTACTGAGCACCACTTCTCCCCTTTTCCAACTTACCTCCACCTGTGTAGTGTGGCTGAGCCACAGACCTGGGTAAAGACAGGAAGATTTTAGTTTCTCTCAGTGAGCATTTCCTGTCAAAGCAGGTAGAGGATACAGAAAGTACTCTACCACGGTCCTCAGTCTGGCCACGCTACTTGTAGTGACTGGCTGGATGGGGAGCGCTGTGCTGTGCTCTCTCCTCCTGACAGTCAAATGGATCCTGTGCCCCCTAGGCCAGTGTGCCCTAAGCTGCCTGTGCTGTCTTAATGTTGCACCGGCCCTGGGGGAATGTTTTATATCTACAGTTAATGGCTATGTTAAATTCTTTGGCACGGAATATCCCTATGCAATCTTATTTGAAATGTAGATCTTTGTGCTCAGCAAATAGTGTAACCCTGGACTCATCTAATTTACCATGATGGGCAGCAATATGCTTGATGACCTTTCTTTATTCCTCTATTTTTAGTTATCATACATGAGTAATTTTCATAATGTCTCTCTCTGTGAAATAGCTTCAAACATATTGCAAAGTTCTGTTTTTATAAGGCTAAATTATTTCGCTTCTACTTAATGGTAATGAAGCAATCTATCACATTGTCTTCATTTTATAATCAGATCAAATTTTAATCAAAATGTGAACCAGAGCATCTTGAATTTTAATAGGATATAACAAAATGATGCTCTTTATCACTGACAAGGTATATATATGTTGATATCACCAATGCGCTGCTGCTGAATTTTTATAACCAACTGCATATTTCATTATTATGTCTTAAACATAGAAGAATGTCAAATGTTTGGCTGTTTCAATTTGAACTTTTTATTCTTTTTCATCACCTGTGTATATATACGGGCTCAATTTTAAAAAAGAAGTGTTAATGCCAACCTAAACCTTTCCTTTTCTTTTACTGTAATGGTCCTTAAAGTATAGGACTATATTCTAGCAGCCAGACTATATTCTAGCAGCCAGTGAAAGGATTTTTGGCACACAAGTGAAGATGCATTTTGCTTTCTCTCCCCTCCCCCCAGCCCACGCCCCAAAAAACAAGCATCTTCAACTTTGTGTCTCTTAACCTTGCTTGTACCCATTTACCCAGTGCCCAGAGACTCTATAACCACTAGACCAAGCTGTACTGGTTATGGGGCTTAGAGTGTCCAGTTAACAATATAATATATAGCTATTTGACGGCATTATCAGAATTTGACATTAATCCATATGGATGGTATGTGATTAAAGTCAGGCTTTGGTGCTGGAAGCTGAGAATTGTGAACACTGAATAATACACAGACTCTGCTAAGGCTGCATTAAAAAAAAAAAAAATATCTTTGTTTATTCTTATTATTTTTTCAGCTTAATTTAAAGTACGTTTAAATGGATTTAAAATGACATTCTTTGGAACTGCCTGTGCCTGCATTTCAATGAGATTGGCTTTTTTTCTGATTGCCGTATCTTGTGTGGCTTTGCATGCCTTCGCATATTGCATGATGATCGTTAAAGAAAGCCCAGCAGGAGTTTCCATCCATAAACACATCAACCAGTAACTTTCAGTAATGTCAAAATATCAGGCATTTTGGTTAGCGTAGATGCTTTTACAATGTACTCGTTTGCATAAACTGTTAATACACACAGCAGGTGACATGTTTTGTGTCTGTTTTATTTATTTTTGTACTTTTACTGTGTGTATAGTATTTTAAAGTTTTACCATAGTGCACCGTGTGTGATTATAACAAAGCCGAGGGAACAAACAAAACTGCTAAACAATAGTACAGCTTGGTATTTTTTGCATTTCAGTTTTCAATTGACTAAAATTCAGAGCTGAGTATATAGATTCCAATTATATTAAGACACCAGAAATATATAATGTTGATTTCTGTAAAGAGGGGTATGTAAATTGGAACAAATCTGCCCTAAGTGGATAAGTTAGAGGGACACTCTGAGCACCTTAACAACTTAATCACAATAAAAATGTTATGGTGCAATGGAGTCACGGGTGCGAGCTTACTTTCAAAGATTAAACCACTAACAAATGGTGTAACTCCAAAGTCTGCAAGCTGGTAACCGATCACTCTGCCCCTTCACTTCATCTGAATGTCCAAGGCTTCAATCAGGAAGCCTTGAACTGGGTTCTGCTGATAGGAGGCTAGTATTTTTTTCACTCACGTTTCTGAATGGGAGTCTAGTGATAAGGTGAGAATATCAGCTGACACTCTCTGCTTATGAGTGGTTCCCGGTCTGAGACTTCAGTCAGGAGAAGTGGAGTCAGATTGATCAGGTGCCAGCTAACAGACTTTGGGATTAATCCATTACTTAATGGTTTAACCCCTAAAACAGTGCATGGAGCTGTCTCGCACCATAACAACTTAATTGTGATGAAGTTGCTATGGTGCCTGTAATGGTCTTTTAAACTATGCAATATTAAACCTTATACGCATATTACAGCACTGTGCTTCAATCAATAAAAATCTCAGCTTGTTCGACATCCCAGTCAACCTAGGCGTGAGCCAAAAATTTGGTATATGGACAAATCTAAAACTAAAAGAATAATTAAAAATGAGTACTTAACACAACTTGAATCATGAACATTCGCAGCAGCTTTGTAAGTCAATAGCCGCGCCAATGCTGGCAGAATAAAGACGTAACTAGGAGCAATACCAAATTAATCAAGCAACGGTTCACTATCCAGGAGAATTTGGAACGCAACACAGTGTGTTTAAGTTGCCAAATCAAAAAAAAAACAAAAAACTAGAACATATGGACCTTATGTAAATGTAATAAAGAAAAGGGCACACATTATCAAAATTATTTCCCAAATTTCCAACATAATGTCATAGAGTTGGCATGGCTTACATAACTGACATCAAAGGGGTACTCTTCCATCAGCATTCTGGTTAGTTAGGTCATCTTTTGAGCATCAATAACATAATGATGCACTGTGGGAGAGCACTGAAAACATTTTCCTATTCATTCTATGGAATTCAGGTCTGGAGATTATGTAGACCAGGCCAACAAATTGATCAATCCACATTTTGTTTCTTTGCCAGATATTTCTTCAACAAGGCTTTGTGACTCTGTATCTTGTTTTTGGACACTGAGACACATTATACATTTTATAGTGTTTTTAAGAGAAGAAGAATACAATACTGTCACTTAAAGCATAGAAGAAACCTAGTTTCAAAATGGTAGAATCAGAATTGTGACTGGTACTACACCAGAAAAAAAAAATTGTAGCAAGACTAATAAATAGTAAGTGAACACGAAGAATCTCGTATAACTTACCCCGGGATATTGCTTGTATAATTTATTTTTACTTTTAGCAATGTCTAACCACTAAGTATTTTAAGACCAATGACCATACTTCTGAATGACTGAAATATCCATGTCCTTGTGGCCCCTTGAGTTTTGACCCACTTTTCCTGGGTCTATGAAAATATTTTTTTTTCTAGGTTATATACAGTAAAAAATATTAAAGGATGTGATACAACAACAAAGCCTGGTCTCAAAACAGGCTTTACAACATGAGAGTGAAGATACTGTCATCTTTAGAAGTCTGTCAACATAATGTGTAAATACAAACTAAAGTAAATATACAAATTTACACCAAAAAATTTAAAAGAATATATATTAACACATATACTCTTACTAAAAATGTGTATTCCTAAGGAATCATCCAGATCCTCAAACATCTCAATATACATATTTATATTTTTGTTTATTTTTTTGCATTATTTTTTTTCACTGTATATCCTTGTATGTTTAAATGTGTACCTGTACTCAACCAAACTGTTCTGATATGCAGGGATCCTGGTAGGGAAACATGAAAGTAGATTCCAAACCATCGCTGAACCCCAATACATTGGAGCCATCTACTTAGGTCAACCATAAAATGTATGTGACCAAGTATAGATGATTTTGCGGGAAGTGAATGGTGAAGTGAAGTCATTCATCTTCTGATTCACTTCCTGCTAACCCTTAGGTCTCTCTCCAAGTTTCATGGTCGTTCTCTACACTGCAAACACCCTACCAAGCAGGTTGTAAGGATAGTGTTTAAATTCATGCATATACTGAAACTTTGGCCAAATAGTCAATAATTTAATTTCTCTTGCAGGGAATGGCAAAAATTGCAAAAAACAAGTACAAGTGATTTGAAAGACAAAGTGAGGTAAGTTATTAATGCTCTTAGCTATTTATAAAGATTGTACAACAGCACCCATGTCACATATTCTTAAATAACTTAGAGTGTTGTGTAAAACAGGTTAGTGACTAGGTCATGGCTTTAATCTATACAAGAAAAAGAAGCAATGTAGTCAAATCAAATGAAATATATATATTTTCCAAGTATGTCAGGACAATTCCTATTGTACCATGAAGCAGCACATGTGTGCAGTGATATTATGAGAACAATGAGAGGATTATGAAAACAAATGGACCCAAGCATGTAGAGATTACAAATCAGTAAAATGATTCGAAATCTGGGTCGAGAGTGAATATTATTGGATAGGTTTTTCAAATTATTTAATATTTTTGGATACACTTAATATTTGGATACACTTAAGATACACTTAATATTTTTATATTTTGAAATTTTTTATGTATGGAATATGTTTGATATTTTAATATTTGGAAAAATTATTTTTTGCAGTTTATCCAAAAATGTTAGACCAAGGCCATAATATGTAGTGGCAACATATTTTGTTTAATTCCTGAATATATATTATGTGACCTTTATGGGCAAAGCAACACAGTCCTCTAGGGTAACAGGCATAGAACAACAGTCTCTGGTGCAAAAATGGTGTGGTTTATTTATAGCGTGCACAAAATCCATACAGCAATCAGTTTGTTCAAAAACTGCAGCACAACAGAAAGGAAAATCTACAAAATAAATCCTAGCTCAAATTTGAGCACTAACTAAACATAAAGAAATGTCCCTTACTAACCAAGGTAATAAACTAGACAAATCAAAAAAATAAGCATTGGTTTCACCAACCTTTAGCACATTGTTTAGATGCTGCTCTGCACAGACCTGCTCTCTCTCTCTGCAGGTCAGATTGTATCTGACTCTTTCTGATCTGAGACCTGCTAATTAAAGCCTCAGCAGTTGCTAATTGGGCAGGTGAATGAGTATAGACTATGGAGGATTCTGGGTCCTAGATACCTTCCTTCTATTACCCTCCCATAGACTCTGTCACAATTAACACAAAACTGTGTGTTAAATGTTAATTTTTTTTATTTTTTTTTTTTTAAAAGACCAGTGCAGACAAGTGTAAAGTTGAAAATAAAATAAATTTGGAATATTGAAGGTATCTTCAGATGTCTTGATGTATTGATAGAGATCGCACCATTTTTGGCTTGATCAACTATTTGATTTTATTCCCTTCTGCATATAGACTGGATTACTCTGCTGATAGTAATTTCTGGTTAAAGGAACACTATAGCAATGAAGTGGTTGGCTGCCACTTACACCCTTTTTTTTATCGTTACATTACTGCTCTGATGATGATGTTTACATTGCAGGGTTAACCTGCTTCTTGTGGCTGTCAATGCCTCTAGAAGCACTTCAGTAAAATATCAGAGTAGAACTCTTCCATTTGTCAGATAATCTTAGGTGACCATCTGACTGGACTTGAATTGTGTGGAAAAGCATCAATGTTAATCATCTCAGCCAAAGAGGTAGAGCTACCTGGAGGAGACCAACAGTCCCTCTTATGACTGAGGTAATATTAAACTAAATAACAACCAGACCTCTTTACTATAAATCATTCTTATCGACAATATCTGAATAAGGCCAGCAACCCCTCAGTTTTGTACTTATCGACACACTTTCGTTATGAACAAGGTGGAAGGGTCTGGTCAGCGACAGAGCAGGAAGCAAGGGAAACTGAACTTAAAAGACTTACAGAGTGTTGTCTCTATACAGGAAGGGGATACTGTAAACTATTTACATGCAAATTTAGACTGCTCAGATATTCAAACTCTCAAGTCGTGCTTCAGTTTTCAAGCTGCATTTCTGTCCTCAAGCTTCTTTTTTTTTAATCTTTGGTTATCTTTCTTAGTTCCCTCTATTTAATTAATATTTACCCTTGCAGGACTAACAAACCTTTGGCCTTTTCTCTCTGTAGTAATCCTAACCTATTATAATTTAAAGGATCACTCAATGCACCATAACCACTACAGCGTGTTATAGTGATTATGTTGCCCCACCAATGTAAGTAGCTACCGGTTTGACTTCCTACTAGGGGTCAGCAGGGCCGCGCTTCCAGCCTCTCTGCATCCACAGCTTGAAGCTTCCATGAGGTCCCCTGAACTAAACCCTGCAGTGTGGGGCCAGCTCATTGGCTGAGAGCATCAGCTGATTACTCTTAACTAATGAACTTAACCCTGCACTGGGCTTAGCTCAGAGAAGAGAGCTTCCAGCTGCAGAGCAATGAGGAATGTCACCCTCCAGACTCCAGGTAAATGGTTTGACTACGTACATGAATGAGGTGTGCCAGGTTACTTCTGGGACCATAACCATCAGAGCGTATTGCTGTGGTACTTGGAGTGTACCTTTAATTCACCAGCGCTTGTTAGCCTTCCCTGCATATGGACTCCATATAACTCCTTCACAATTGAGACACACTCTGTCTTAGCAGTTTACCGTGATGACTATAACAATCCAACTCTTTCCATTTGGATATGTTCCACTTCTGTGTCTCGCTTTATCCATCTGTCAGTGTGGCTGTACCAAGTGGTATTCTGTTCTACCAGTTTGAATCATGAAAAAGATGAGGGCTTAACACAAGTGACTTTTTTGAATGTGCAGGTTTAATAGCTTGTTGAAAGTAATTCACTGTTCTTCCCGGTCTGGGCAGAAACTGCTTACGTGGAAGAGTAAGCTTATTGGGACTCTTACTATTGATGTGTTAGTGGTATGAGTGGAGAGCACGTGGGGTGAGCCAGCAGCTTTAAACAAATCCTGGCTCCCTCATGTTTATAATGGGATCCTAAGTGGATAGAAAGGGTTGATAAGGGAGATTGTAAACAATTCACTAAGAAAGTCTTTAGTTTTTTCTGACTATATATAAAATACATGCATAGATCAAATCTCTTTTTATATCTTCATTATTCGCTACACATTGTTTATTTAATCTTATGTCATGTTACCTTTTTGTCTGTTGGTTATTTTTAGTTACACATATTGGTTATTTTCTCATATATTTTCATTCTCATTTCCGTTGTTACCTTATGTGGTTCTGCAATGTTTTTTATATTCTTTTATTTGGAGTTTCATTAAAAAAGGATTATCTGCTTTTTATTAGCTGGTTTGTGTTTATTAAGGCTGGTTTGCATTGAATTGATTTTTACAGATATTTTGGGTGAACTTATAGAATATTTTATACCAGATGTTTTATGTAATATTGATTTTTAATTTCGGTGCCAGATTTTAACTTTTTTATTTTTTCATTTTTTGTGAGTTAGAGCTCTGGCTATTGTGCCTGGCAATATTATGAGATAATGTGATAAGGCTCTCTTAAAAACAAACAAAATAAAAAATATAAGATTCAACTTTGTTTATGAACCCTTTGTAATTCTGTTTAGCTATAGTAGAGGAGTGCATGGCTATCACTTTGCTTTGTGTATGCAGGTAGAGCACAAAATATTAAAAAGTTTAATATTGATGTATCTATATTATATTAAAAATGCAACTGCAGTATATTGTCCATTAGCAATCAGAAATATACAACTGTAAGGTGATATTTCAAACAAACAAAATAAAACACATGGAGTTCTGAAGAGGCCAAGCAGTTGGGCTCGAAATGCAGTTAAACTGATCACAAACGTGGAAAAACAGTTGTCAAGAAAAGTCACAAGTGTAAAGACAACATATGGACAAACTGCATTGGCAAAGGACGTTGACGAGCAGCTTCTTGGGGTAATCACTCAATACCACAATTGTGCAGGTTAATACAATTAACCTAAAATTAAACTGTGAAAAATCCCCAATTTTAATAAAGCTGGGACTTGTGGCAAGATTACCATCCAGACAGTTTGTATCTAAGGTCAATGAACAGTGCTCGTTACCTGGTATAAGGAGTATAAAACCTGGAACACTGAGTAAAGGAGAAAATAATGTGGTCTAATGAGTCATCCTTTACTTTATGGAGTAAGTTGGGTTACCATTTAGAGGTAGTCATATAATCTAATTTGTCAATTTTATAGGAACACTACAAGCACCATAACCACTACAGTGGGCTTTAGTTGTTATAGTGCCAGGAGTCCCCTTGTCCCCCCATTTAGTCATACCATTTTAGAATAAATTGACTTTTTACCTTGGTTCTGCCTGCAGTGCAGTACTTGCCATTGACTGAGCCCATTATCTCATCGCTCTCAACCAGTGAGCTAAGCCTTGCAGCTCTGGGCTTATCTAAGTAAAGAGAGCTTTGGGCTCTCACTGAGCAGTAGTGGAGCCACGATGTGGTGAGAGTTTTTCAGGTCACTCCTGGCACCTTGACCACCACAGCACACTTTAGTGTTCGTTTAAATATAGTGCGGGATTTATAATGAGTCATTAGGTGTGATTATTTCTCTGCACAGTTGTTTGTCCAAGGAATATGAAGTGGCTTTTAAATTGTTTAATTGTATATACTGTGTCTGTATTTGTAAGAATAGAGAGTATATGCACAATTTAAAGTCATTATTTTCCCTTTAACAGTGAACAACGTGTTGGGAAGATTTATGCAAAATCCACAAGCTTTGCTGATTATGTCAGGAAGTCTCTGAGAAAACTTGGACAAGATGATTCAAAGGTAAGCGCAGTGTTCCAAGTTGATATTTCTTAATTTTACAGTTCCCTGAAGAGATCTTTTAAAGTTATATATCGGACAAAACCACACACAAACAGTGTTATTCACTTACGTGAAAATTGTAAACAATTTAAAGGGAATTTCAAATGTCGGGCCAAAATAGTTAAACTGAAGCATTTCAGACATGGAAACAATTTCCAGATCAGCTATTATGGCCTTAAATGTGAAATTCATTCTAAATACCTGATTCTTCTCATGTTACTGAGTAACCCTGAAATGTGCTTAACGATGACACTGCAATGTTACTTTAATGGGGTTATACACGAAATATGGAATATGGAACTCAACAATGTTCCGTATTTTGAAATTCAAGCCCCAAGCGGGCGACTGAAATCCGTACCAAATGCTGCAACTCCCGGCCCAGAGGCTTCAAATCTGAACTAAAAATCCAAACTCTATGCAGCGTGCGGGTGAATTATGTGTTGGCTGACCAGTGCTTGCTAGCCAGCCACCACATTAATAAAGTAGATGAAAAAATATAATTCATTAATTAAAATACTATGGGAAGGTCAATAACATCCCCATATTACTATAATGCAAGTATTTTACTTCGATATTCCCCCACCTCGAGAGAAGTGAGACTTGGTTGTCAGTAAGCCAACCAATCAGAACATTTTTACTCATATTACAAAGTGTGGGACATTTTCTCATGCTTTGCAGAAGCTGACATAGCATGTGCAAACCTATATAAATGCTCTGCAAAACGCAAGTGAATGATATTTTCCTAATGTGCGTACTCCTGAATGCATTCGGTTTATGTTCAGTCGCCATTCGGTCTTTGATAAATGTAACATTCCTGTGCTGTACATTAGTCTGCTTGCAGATATTGCTGATTTTCTGACCACGATTGATACAGAATCAGTAGGACCGACCAAATTCTGACTGCATTTTTTTTTTTTTTAAAGCTGTGAATCGCCAGTGTGGTGGGAATTTGGAATTTGGTGATTTTAGTGCCATCTGCTATCTGCCCTCTTACCAAATATTCTTATGTGATAAACATTGTTTAAAACCTTAGTGTTCCACCTTGTGATCATAGATGTTGCTACATTGTGTCCTCCTATAGACTTTTACTCCTCCCTATACAGTACAGAGATACTCATACAATACAGAGAGCTGAGCATAATACAGAGATGCTCATACAATAAAACAAGCTGGGCACAACGCTTAGATACCTAAAAAAAATACAGAGAGCTGAGTACAATACAGAGATAACCATACAACAAACAGAGCTAAGAAAAAAAATAGAGATAATATACACAGTGCAGTGCACAGCCTCAGGCGGCCCCAGCGCTGCTTCTCCCCTGTAGCGTGGCCGAGCTCCTCTCCGGTCCGCAGTGCCCGGCCAGACTAATAGGAAGATGCACACTCAGTGTGCACTTCCTGTCAGTCCGGCCAGTTACAGGAAACAGAAACTCCGCGCGGAACAGGAATTTCTGTTTCCTGTAACCGGCCGGACTGACAGGAAGTACACACTGAGCGTGCACCTTCCTATCACTCCGGCCGGGCACCGCGGACCGGAGAAAAGCTCGGCCACGCTACAGGGGAGGGAAGGGGCGGGAGGAGAGAGTAACAGAATGGGGAGGGAGAGAGTAACAGAAGGGGGAGGGAGAGAGTAACAGATGGGGGGAGGGAGAGAGTAACAGATGGGGGGAGGGAGAGAGTAACAGAAGGCAGAAGGAGGGAGAGAGTAACAGAAGGGGGAGGGAGAGAGTAACAGAAGGCAGACGGGGGAGAGAGAGTAACAGAAGGGGGAGAGAGAGTAACAGAAGGGGGGGAGAGTAACAGAAGGAGGGTGGGTAACAGAAGGAGGGGTGGTAACAAAAGGGGGGGAGTAACAGAAGGAGGGAGGTAACAAAATGGGGGGAGTAAGAAGAAGAAGGGGTAAGAAGAAGAACAAGGGTTAAGAAGAATAAGGGGGGAGTACGATGAACACAAGGAGGAGAAGGGGGGGACTGAGAAGAACACAGGGAGGGTGGGTGGTGAGGAGGACACAGGGAGGGGGGAGGTGAGGAGGACACAGGGAGGAGAAGGGGGTAAAGAGAACACGGAGGGGGAGGTGAGGAGGACACAGGGAGGAGAAGGGGGTAAGAAGAAGGGGAGATGAGGAGGACACAGGGAGGAGAAGGGGGTAAGAAGAACACAGGGAGGGGGTGAGGAAAAGGGGAGATGAGGAGGACACAGGGAGGAGAGAGGGTAAGAAGAACACAGGGAGGAGAGGGGGTAAGAAGAACAAAGGGAGGGGCAGGTGAGGAGAACACAGGGAGGGGGGAGGTGAGGAGAACACAGGGAGGGGGGAGGTGAGGAGAACACAGGGAGGGGGGAGGTGAGGAGAACACAGGGAGGGGGGAGGTGAGGAGAACACAGGGAGGGGGAGGTGAGGAGAACACAGGGAGGGGGGAGGTGAGGAGAACACAGGGAGGGGGAGGTGAGAAGAACACATGGAGGGGGGATGAGAAGAGCACAGGGAGGGTGGGTGAGTGTGAGAAGAGACCGCTAAGGGGAGGGTGGGGGAGAGGAGAGACCACTAAGGGGCAGGGGAGAGCTCTAAGGGACAGAAGGGACAGCTCTATAGGACAGGGGCAAGACAGGGAGCTCTTTAACACTACGCGCACACACACACAATGCATCCCTATACATACACAGAAACACACAATGCATCCCTACACACACACAGAAACACACAATGCATCCATTACACACACAGAAACACACAATGCATCCATTACACACACACACAATGCAACCCTTACACACAAAGACAATGCATCCTTTGCACACATACACAGAAACACACAATGCAAACCCTTACACACACATGCAAACACACACACTGCTTTTCTTACATACACAGAAACACAATGCATCTTACACACACTCAATGCACACACATACAGACACACACCTTTCATCCCTTATGCATACAAACACAGATTCACGCAATGCATCCCTTACACACAACCACAAACACACAATACATCCCTTATACACAAATACACACTGCTTCCACTACACACACACACACACACACACACACACACACACACACACACACTGCATCACCTACACAAACTGGTATCCCTATACACTACATACCATATGCACACATATTAGATCCTCTACAATAACACATAACACATCCCCTACACACTCCACTTCCTGTGAGCGAACTCATGGGTGGGTGGAACATATAAGTGGACTTATGATTGGGCCTTGTGGGCATACTCACCGTCAGGCCCTGGGGCCCAGACCTTGAGCTGTGTAAGGGGCCCCATAAAATGGAGCTGCTTCCAATTCTCCCAGAACATTGAATTTTGTGACCACAGTTGCAAACAGCCTCCAGAGATCCTGTTCTACACCAGACCAGTGGAGCCAAACTGCAGCCCATCATCATCCTCATCTGGTTGTAAGTAGGCAATCTAGTATATTATTAGTGACACTAATCTATAATTTACCTCACATTAAAGGGACACTATAGTCCCCAGAACCACTCCAGCTTAATGAAGTGGTTCTGGTGTGGTGAGATATCTCAGTGGGCTAATACTTCATCAGAAGAATCTGTTTGTCCCTTGGGGCTCACACGTTCAATTCCCTGCAGGGCTGACTCAGTCCTTAATTTAAATAAAATGTGTGCCATTAAATTGGGTAAATGTAACATCCCCAGGATACACTTGGAAACCAGAAAATATCTCAATGTCTCTTTCCTGGTTCAAGATTTTATTGGGCAGACTAGATGGGCCGAATGGTTCTTATCTGCCGTCACATTCTATGTCACATTCTATGTGTCTATAGCCGTTCCCTGCAGGATTTTTAATGTAAACACACACTGTGTGTAGCACTGGTGTTAGTTCATATGGCAGATCATATGGGTGGGGCATTGTGATGTCACATGGGGGGCGGCAAATTCAGCTCTTCCCCATGCAGCCACAGGTGCCGCTGTGCTGGGAGATTGTGATTACTCTTCACTTCCTCCCAGCCTACAGAGCAGCGCATGGGAGAGAGAGAGATGAGGAGGCATGATTTAATCTTACAACAAATCCAGTAAGCAAATCTTTATAAATTTGGGGGGGATCAGCTCTGTTTCCACAGTTTATTGGTGTTTATTCTGATGTCTGTATTAATATTGAGGGATTTCTAAGTAGTAACATCAGTGAGTGTCAGCAGGGCCAGCCGTTGGGGTGTTGAAGCTGTGCGGTCACGCAGGGTGCCATGACAACAGAGGCACCCAGCGGCCAACACAGCTCACAAGTTGGGTACACCAGCATATTCAATTTAAACGATTCGCTGGTGGTCCACTGGTGCGCACCAGCACTAAGTGCAGTTAGATTATAGCCTCTCCCTCATGGTTCCGGCGCTCAGTTAGTGAGTAAGAGCACAGGCTCAGAGATTCTAAGCCTGGCTCTGACAACATTGAAAGTCAGAGCCGTGAAGGAGTGGGTATGGCAAAGAGCTACTGATTAGCATAACATCAATATCCGTTATAAAACCAGAAAAAGGTGGGCATGGATGGTGAACTGATTTGGTGGTGCAATGGGCCACTTGACTGGTTTTTCCCCCCAGGCCTAAGGCTGCCAGCCCTCCCCTGCCTATACAATACATAAAGCTTGATAGACTACAGATATATCCATACAACAGGCAGAGCTGGGTAAAATACAGAGAAATAACAGAACTGAGCACTTTCTTCTTCTGTTTATTTTCCCAACCCTCTCTTAAGAGGGAGCTCTTATGAACTAATCTTCAGTAGTGTTCCTGCTATGATGATTTCAATATTCAGTAAATATCACTGCTGTTATGAAACATGTCAGCTACTCCATTAGCTCTCCGCACACAGTGTGCACATGGTTAAAGCATCAAGATAGTTATAGACCCCAGCGTTGTCAACTACTCCTGACTCACTATTAGCTCTCAGTACACAGGGTTAAAGCAGCAGGATACTGATAGTGTCCTTATTACCTTTGCAGCTGGCAATATAATTAATCTGCATTAGTAACATGAAGCCAAGAAGTAGCTAATATGGTTAACAGAAGAAACAATCCTTACATAAAACAAATTGAAATCAGAATCAGACCAGTCCTTAGAGTCACAGTCCCGATCCTGCAATTTCAATCTTAACAACATTTTAATGAACCACCACGTGCCACCCACACACCCTGACACCCCTCCACACACTCACCCTGTCACAGCCCCCCCCACACACAACCTGTCACATCCCCCTCCACACACACACACCCTGTCACAGCCCCCCTCCACACACACACTGTCACCCCCACATGCACACATTGCCACCCCATACATATACACTATCACAATTCCCAAACACTTTCAGCCCCCACACACTGTCACCCCCTTCACCCAGCCACACTCACATTAAACCCTCCTAATCCTGTCACTCTCACCACCTTCAACCATACCAAACTCACCTGCCCTTGCTTTTGCCACAATTACCCTATCACATTAACCCTCCCCTCAATTCTGTCAAACTCACCTTCTCTTGCACTGTTGCACACAGTTCCCAACCCTGTCACACTCATCTTCTTTCTGTCTGTCCCACTCACCCCCTTCACCCTGCCGCACTCACCCAACCACAAAAGCCCCTCCAATCCTGTCCTCCAACTGTGCCACACTCACCCCAAAAAACCCTGTCACACTATTTTCCCCGACCCTGCCACACTCACCCTTCCACATTAATCTAATCCTGCCACATTAACCCCCTTAATCTTGTCACACCCACCTCCCCTCCTTCTGTTACACTGCCTCCTCCAAACATGGCACGTTCCCCCCAACTATGCCACATGCAGCCTGTGACATTAACTTCCTCCAATCCTGTTACACTTACTTTCACATGCGCTGTCACACTCCCTCCTCCAACCATGTCACAATCGCCCCCCTATCATTCTCACCCCCCTCACCCTGTCACACTCACCCTGCCACAGTTACCCTTTTACTCACATTGTCACAGTCACAAACTGAAGATATTCATTATAGACACATGCAAGGTCACAGGCAGCCCCCATACACACCACACACCGCAAGCAGCTATCCCACACACATATGGTCCCAGACACATGCTCATAAAGACATACATTCACACACAAGGATACTCTTGGTCAGACACACACATTCATGCACATACTCAGGTAGACAATACCAGACGCACAATTAGACACACTGGCAGTAATGTATACACAACTATGTAATCTTACCCCGCAGTCGTGTATAAATGATTAGCATAATTGCTAATTAAATTTGTTTATTGCAAATTAATTTAGTTTGCAAATTATGCCATAACTACAGCCGGAGAGCTCACAACGCAGCGGCACAGGGAGCCGCAACACTGCAAGCCTCTGGACAATGAATGCAGAGACTAGCTTTCTGTATCCAGCTCTGCAAGCCCATCCTTTAATACAACTACAGCAACTTATACACTTTGGGTGTTATTGGGGGCCTCATGTTTAAGTTTCGCCTAAGGCCTTACTAAGTTTAGAGCCACCACTGCATGCAGTAGCTGTTATTAAAACTATTAGTGACAGGCATCACAGTGCTCTGTGTCAGAAATGGCTCCTTGTAACCTTTGCCTTTATATTTATATTATTTATTGCAGTAAATTCCCTGGCCTAATCAGCTCTTAGGCAGTTTCTGGGGCTATTGGGGAGAGAGAAAAATATTATACACTTACATTTGACAAGGGTCTGCTACTACTGTGTTTTCCTTTTGCTGATTCCAAGATGGCTTCTTGCTTCTTTTTCCTGTGGCACTGAAGCCCCCACATCCTGGTCCTATGAGACAATGATGGCCCTTGAATAGAGAGGTCAATAGTATACCTCCACTCATGGGCAGCTGACTCTGCTGCCCGAATGGTAACTCAATGGAAATTCCTGAAATTCCTTCTTAAAATAAATTAGGCGTGTGCAAAACCTGCTGAAACAGAGCAGATTTTAAACCAGACCCATTTTTTTTACATCCCTGTTCTCAACTAAGCTTCTTCAAACAGCTACCAATGAGGAGTGAGGGGTCCTGCAGTACTGAAACCTAATACAAAATTAAAGAGACATACATATTTTACTCATATTTTTTTTGGCTTGCTAGTCTCCCCTCCAGAAAAATAATCTTAGTGTTTCTAAACTACTGCAAATGATTTTTTTACCCACATAAAAACTGGCGAGGCACTGTTCCAATCGCCTCTATGTACGAGCCACCACTGAGAACTGGTATGGGTTACAAGTGGCTGTAGAAGTACAGATAAGATTCCAATGACTCCGGCCTATTTGCTATTCATTGGTGCCAAAATACAGATATTGAGTTGCTATTGTATGCCAAAATATTACACAGTTGCTGGCGTGCCTTTGTATCATAATTAAAAAATATAATGAAAAACACTCTGGTCTTGGAACACTTGCTCCACAGAAAACAACAGAAACCACAAGGCAATTTGCTTTTAGTAAAGAACATAGGATACAGAAGTCCCCTCTAACACTGTGATGTCAGTCCTGTCTGCCTAGTGGAGCCTAACTGGACTGCACTTTAAATGTATATTAACTTTTCAATGCTACATTGTTTACATTTTATTAATCTGGCGAGAGTTCATTGAAGTTTAGTATAGGAGATTATTTTCGTGGTAGAAGGGAAGCATTGAATGACTTTACTGACTATGCTACATATTGTAAGAAGAAATTATGTATATGTAATAATTCATGTAGGTAAGCAGGTAGTTATGTAGGAGCAGTGTTACCACCAATCCATAGAATGACAGATCTGAAGCCCCTTCCCCAGTTGATCGGTAGCCTGGAGCTCCTCTATATTTTTCCCTCATCTTGGTTTGTAGGAAAGCCTGGTAACATCAATGCACTATTTTACTGGATCCCTGTCCTCTACATATCTTATCAGTTTGGTTTTATTTGTTACTATTTGAGACAATAGTTTGCATAATTCTTTTTTGGGGGAGGCACTCAGCAGATTGGGGTAAATTCATTAAAAAAAACTTGAATATATTTAGAGAACATGGGAAGACTTCCAACAATTGTAAACAATTGGCACAAGTTGCAATGCTGGTTAGCAAACCAAGCAGACTATAACATATGACTCATTGTCCCATGCCAGAACATACTGTATATTGACTGCTATTAACCTGCCTTAGTTTAAACTTTAGGTGTGTACCACTGGCTAAACTAACTTTTCAAGCATCAACTACAGTTTGTTCCAATACTTTTTTGATGTTCGAATTCTAGGGAAGTTACCACTAGCATATCTACATGGTTTTGTAAATGTGTGTGGTTACCGGTGATCCTTCATGATGTATGTCTGTGTTATTTCTGTGTGGTTTCTGTGTGTTTTCTGTGTGTTTAAGGATCTTCTTATTTAATATTTTGCCTTCAAAATTAGGTTTAGAGGTTGTAATCATTTTAGTTAGGAAAATTACCTTCATATCATTTTTCAGTGTTCCGCCAGAGTGCTATCATGACAATTAATGCTTAAACAAACTTTAGCAACACATATACAATAAATGCCCAGCCTGGCCCTATATAATCGTATGTGTATCTGTGAAATGAAATGACTCCATAACCTGCCTTTATGTACATCTTCAGTAATCAGTGACAAAACTGTATGTTCTATGACGAACAGAATAACTACTGCTCTACCACTGAAGCGCTTCCTAGCTGAGGGTGATCTCATGAAAAGATTACCCAGTCCAAACCTGTTCTAGAGTAAAAGTGTGACAATGTCAACCAAATACAGCTACTAAGATTTGCCAGCTGCTAGGTTTTAAACCCTTTTACCTTAGGCTGGTGGTATGTAAATTAGTCAGAGTCTCCACTAACAATACTAAAAAATTTTGATTTAATACATTAGAATATTCCTGCTACGCTGCTGTTTAGCCATTGGTTCCCCAAACTGTCATGCTGAATCAAAAGACGCTTTATCTCTAGATGCAAACTATCATTTTGCAACATTGTGAGTTTATGTAGGAAATCACGTTATATAAAAACAGAACTTGAAAAAAGAACGAAAACCCACTGGGATTTTTTTGTGAGCTGCTAGGGATTTAATATTGTTTTATTTTATTAAACCTTTTAAAATATGTTTTGTTTCAATTATACCCTTCAACATCCACCTTTACTTTATGGCTTAGATCTCTCTGGAAAGGAAAATAAAAAATAAAAAAAGCTCCTGGCCTAGTTAGAAACTGTTCAAGGTTTGTTTGTGGTTGGCAAAGTAATACGAAATGCTTGTTGTTTTGCAAAGAATGCTTGAGAAAGCACTTTCCGTGTTGTTTCCACTGTCCCCTGCAGTGGGTATCATACTGGAGCTAAATAATAGCAGCTGGTTCACTGTCACGGAACAGTGGATGGAATCTCTGGTTAAAGGGATGTATTCATCCCAGAGCATGGCACAGACCCCCTCCCCAGGAAGGCAAATGCGACAATTTACCAAGCATAGATTCTATATCAAATGGAATGTTTATCTCTTTTTCCCAGCATTGTTTAACTTGCTGTCATAACTTATTAACATTATAAACCCAAACGCAAGAACATGTTCTCACTAAAATGTCTATAATAATAATAATGTTTAGTTGATTTAGAATTTTCTAAAAATACATTTTAGATAGGTCTCACTTGTTTAAAATATATCATATTGTCTTGAAATGGCCAGGATTCTTTGGTACCACTGTTTTAGCACTGTTTTAGTACCAATGACACTTGATAATTGAAGATTTAGGTTACTTATAATAAATGTAAGTAATGTCAGGAGGTATCTTTTGCTTTACTAAACTCCACAGCAGCAAAGAACTTTAAAATAGAAACAAGGTATCCAATCAGAAAATAGTACAGCACATATATAGAATGGATAAGCCTTTAACTCTCCCCCCCCCCCCCCTCTTTGTTGATGCAAAACTAGAACAGGTAACAAGCAGCAAAAAATACAAACTCCAATGAGTATGACATCCAAAATAAGAAAAAAGCTGGACCACAGCAAAAACAAATCCACAAGTCAAATATCCAGATCTGCAAGTAAAACCTAAACAAAAGAAACGTGAAAGGAGTGGTCAGTGCTGGATATGGACTAAGATAATTATTCCGAGCACAGCACACACATTCAACTATCAGACTGAACTAATGCAACATAATGGTTACTAAATAATACCAGTACACTAAATATGATGCAACATACTATTTGAACCTTTAAAAATAACAAGTAAACTAGAATAAAACACAGGCAAATACATGATAAAGTGTGGAAAGAAACCCCCGAAAAATCAAGAGAAAACAGAAATGGGAGGGCAAGGAAAGGAAAGTAATCACCTCCTGTGATTACTAAAGTTACGATTATAAAAATATTAATGCTAGCATAATCTTCAATTTTCCACCATAAGAGGAGGCTCATATTTTACAATTTTAATTCTGGGTCAGAAGAGAGAAAGCAGTGTGTGATGAAGGACAAAAGTAAAAAACTCGAAATATATCCTCCCAAGACCAGTCGCAGGAAATCCGCTGACATCCGCTCGCCGAAAAAACACCCGACACTGACGCACCTTGAACAGAGTGGAAATCAAAAGAGGGGTCCACACACACCACTAATAATAGCCATCGAAACCACAGAGCCATGGTGGTAACTGAAACTGGTCTGTGCAGACAGACATAAGGCATCAAGAGTTGACCAGTGGGAGAAACTCGTAAGGGAGACAATTAGCCCCAATCAGTGCCGCAAGGCCGACAACACAAACAAGTTAGGTTGCACTCAAACAAATGGATAAGACACAGACTTGGAATCTGATTTTTATATGCCAGGAGATCCAAAAGGTAATGCGCTCCGAACAAGTAGAAAAACCATCCACTTTGAAAGCCCAAGCATCCGAGTCTTGACGGAACGAAACCAAATATAAAAGAAGAGCCAACTTTGCCAAATGCTGTCGAGGAGAAAGGTGATCAATATCTGGCCAGTCACGTTGAAAACGCAACATGAGAATACTTTGGTCCCAGAGGACAATGCAGCTAATTGCTGTGCAACAGGTGACAAACAAGGAGTCCTTACCCATTAAAACCCCCATTAATTGGTCGATATGACCAACCTCTTGAAAAAAAGATGAGACAAAAACAATTTACAACGGAAGATCCAGAAACCATGGCTGGTCTTGCCAAAATTACTAGGGTGAGTATCACCTGTTGTCTGCAAAGATAGTGGAGTGTCCAGGCTAGCATCATGAATGGGGAAAAAGCATAAGCTCCACAAGTCAGCCAATACTGGAGGAAGGCATCCATGGCCATAAAATCCAGGTCCAAAAGCCAGAAGACTGCAGTATGATAATTTGTGCCAGGAGCTGAATAGGCAGAATGGACCCTTGTAAGGCAATAGAAGGGAGAACACTGTCATGTCCAGCATGCATTCGCTGGCATCTCTCCAATGTCTGGAGAACCAGCCTGTGGTGAGATTCCTCTCTCCGAGGAGATATTCTGCCCTCAGAGAGATGTTGTGTGCCAGGCAGTATATGCCCCTCGTGATGTCGGTCAACTGTTGAGAGCAGTTGATGTATCTCACTGTAGACACAATGGCCATCCGCAGGAAGATGCAGCACTTTTACATGCCCTTTTCCAGACTGCAACTCACAAAGGAGCCCACCATCAACTCCAGACAATTGATGTGCAGATCACTTTCGTGTCCAGACCTAGGGCCTCCAGTGGACCCATCCATGCTGGTTGCTTCCTAGCCCCAGAGGCTGTCATCTGATTTCAGCACGAAATCTAGGTGACACACGAAGATTTCTTGGGAACGTCCAGGTCTGCATGTTCCGCTCCACCTGAACATCCTCTATTAACGGGAAATCATGGTGCTGCATCACCCTGTAATGAAGTGGGCCCAGAAAAATAGCATGAATGGAGGGAGACAACAGGCCGACTATCTTGGCCAGGTGAAAAGGGAATCAACTTTCGATGAAGCAAGTGCTGAATCTCCTTACGGATAGACACCACTTTGCGGCTCTGAATCCAGAGAACACACAAGTTCAAGTTGATCTTGAAACTAAGAAACGTTACTGATTGGGAAGGAATCAGAGCGGACTTAGAGTGACTCATGACTAATCTGAGAGATTAAAAAAAAACACACCATAACCACATATGATGCCACAGCCTCGACACCTCTGAGCAAAAAAAGCAAAAGATTGTTTTAAGTAGATGATACAACAAAATCCTTGTGATCTTAGATGAGCCAGGTAAACATATCCCTTTCCTGTAGAAAGGAGAAGATGGATGCCCTCCATTTTGAAGCACTAGTAGATAACGTAGAAATTCTGCTCCTTTAAATTTGTAACCGGCCTGAACTTACCTCCTTTTTTTTAGCAAGTAAGAAATTGGCTGCTGTTGAATCTTTCCAAACTAGCATGGGTTGAATTGTGCCTTAGGTCCATAGGGCTGCGACCTCCTGGTCGAAAAGGCAAGCCTCATCCCTGGACATCCGGATGGGGACACGGATATAATGATTGACACAGAGGGGAATGAAATTTGAGAACATAACCTCAACCCCCCGAATGCAGGATCCAAGCATCCAACATAATCTCTTCCCAATTCTGGAAAAAATTAGAAATACAACCTGCTGTTAGCTAAGAAATAGGATTTTACCTGTGGGGAATCATGTGTGACTTCAACTTCCCATACTCACTCTCCACAATGGGTGGATTGAAAGTCTTGGTGTCTAGGTCCTTCCAGATAGGATTGTGGAGAAGTAGTGTGAGGGCAAGAGGGCCAAAAGTGGCTGGATGCACAACATGGTCAATAAAATTACCTTAGTAAAGTACGTAGCAGCATATGCAAACAACATCCAAGGCTTGGTGAAAAGCAGATGACCATGGCAGAAAGCCACAGGAGCACTGGGGGTCTGTGGGCAGCAAGGACTCACCTCTAACTACAGAGAAACAGAGATGTATGACAGGGCTTACCTCCAAGCAGTAGCCTAGCACGGCAAACCATAAATCAAGGGAAATCAGTTTGAGGCAGTCACAAATCAAGGAGTACAGACTGCAAGCAAGATGAGAATCAGCCTAGACCCAAACCCCCTCCCCCCATAATGGTCCTTGCTCAACTACATCTATCCAAAGAGTGGGGGGCATCAGGGGCACAGAGCATGCCTTTTTAGTCTACCAGGCACTAGGTAGACCAACCACAAACTGCCCAGTAGTGAAGGCCATGTCTGGAATCCAGGCACGAGGAACCTGTGTCAAATTGATAATAATTGAAGAAATCATCACCTGGCAAGAGTGAGCAAACCGAAAATGGTCGCTGGCCCAAAAGAAAGAATGAGAGGAACACTTCTCCTGGAACCCTCTCCTTGCAGGGAACTTCTGGAGAGGAACAAGGGAGTCAGGCCCACGCCTAAATCCCAGGGTGAAGGGGAAGGGTAAAGCCACTGGGGAGAGACACCCAGGACACAAAACTGGAAAGAGGAGCCCAAAGAACAGGCACAGACCCAGAAAATCACAATAATTGTAAGTAAAAATATATATATGACAATATAGCACTAAATAATAAAAGCTTAGGTAATGAGAGAGTAATAACACTCTGACCTGATCCTGTGGAGCAGCTAAGAAAGAGGAGGGGCTTCAGTCACTCCACTCTATATATGTGCTGTACTGTTTTATGGTTGGTTACTTAGTTTCTATGTTAAAGTTATTTGCTCCTGTGGAGTTTATTTAAGCCTCCTGTCATGTTGTAAAATTTGAAATGCCTCAACCGATGTTTATTTCTACCTAGGGAACTTCTAGAGTGCTTTTTATGCACAGTCTCAAATTTAATCAAATCTGCTGCCAAATAATATGTCTTGTTATGAAACAACTTAAACTTTCTATTGTCACCACCCTTAGAATGATGATGATCTTGCTGGGAAGAAAACTTGCAATGACTGGCTTTTGCCAGATAGTTCAGTAAGAACAAGTATTCCTGAGCTTTCTTGCTGAAGCATAATATACTATTCATAATAGAAACTGATCATTGAATACCTTTTTAGCTATATGTATCAAAATTATTCATTTTTGTAATTATTCTCATTAACAATATTTTTTAATTTTATTGCTTACATTTAAATTATACAGTTTTTTTATATATTCAATTAGATATGATGATATCTTTTCAGTTTCTATTTACATTTCAGTGCGATAACCCATTTCATTTATAGGTGATAACTCCTATCTGTCAGGCAATATAATCAAGTATTATTATTATTACTGGGAGATATAGAGATATAGAAGGTTGTAAGAAAGGGAATTCTCCAATTAAAGGGCATAATGCTGGCTTGACCGAAAGGATATATCCAAATAAAGTAGAAAGGTAGAGGGAACCCCATAATAAATAAATAAATATATATATAACATGGAAGACTTTGTTGCGACAAATATGATTCACAGTCAAAATACTAAAAAAAGTGCTCTGTTATCTGAAGACTAGGCATCACTAAGAAGCAATCTTCTTATGAATAGTCGAATTGGGCAGACATCCTAATCTAATAACCCAAAATGGTAAAATTCATGGTTCAGTAAGAGATGAATGATAGAAATGAATAGAAGGTAAAACTATCTATATGTTTCGTACTTCCATGTAATCTGCCTGTGTCCCTAGACACAATAGCTAAGGAATTACCTCTGATGTTATGTAGTAGTCTGTCCTATTGAGTAACCAACATGTGTTTTAAAGACCTACAGCTGTTTGGGAGGAACAGGCTATTCACAACACAATGCCTCAGAACCCAGCTCAGGAAGTACTAAAAAATATAATTTACCTTCTATTCATTTCTATTATTCATCTCCTACTGCATTGCTAGAGTTCCAACTAGTGATTGCTTGCGATGCTATGTAACTTATGCCTCTTAGCGAGGGTTATTTTTGCCACTTTGTTTGCCTTTCACCTTTTTGTTAAATCTGCTAGGAGGATTCTATCAACAGATTATTTAAATGTGCAGATTACTATGTAGCTTGCTTCTATTACAATTTACAGTAAGGAGCTTCATTGAATTTTCCCTGTCTCCCTAGCAAAATATAAAGGAGGATTTTATCACACAAGGTTACCCCCGATTACTTAAGAAACATAGGATCTGACCATTTTGGATTATTAGATTAGGATAACTGACCATTTTAGACTATTCTGAGCAGAGCAAGGCTGACATGTTAAATCAATTCACTTCAATTAAAATAAGCATTTGCAAAACTATGTTTGGACGCAGAATTTTTTTTGCAGAAAACATGCACAGAGATTATCTATCACTAATTATCAAAAGGAAGGACTAGTTGCAACCTAAAGAGGCACTCCTCTAGTTTCCAAACAAGAAGTATCAATCGATAAAAGGATGCAATCTTTATTACTTAAAGGACAACTCCACTGACCCTGTCATTAGATGCTGAAAAGGCTTTTGACAGGGTCAGTTGGGGCTTCCTCGACGGAGTATTGACTTCCTTTGGATTCACAGGCAGGATTCATGATGCCATTATGGCACTTTACTCCGAACCTATAGCTAGAACTGTAGGAGTAAATATTCAATCAAGCTGGTTTAATTTACATAATGGCACACGGCAGGGCTTTCCCCTATCCCCCCTTCTCTATATCTTAACTTTGGAACCCTTAGCAATTAACATTAGGGCTAATTTGAATATCAAGGGTTTCCTAACTAACAATTCAGAGGCAAAAATATCACTTTATGCCGATGATATATTAACACTCACTTCTCCAGAATCCTCCCTCCCCCAAGTCTTATCTGCTATAAAAAGATACTCTAATGTATCTAATTACAAACTTAATATATCCAAATCAATTGCTGTAACCACTAATGTCGATGTCCACAGTTTAAAAGACCTACAAGATAACTACGATTTTGTATGGTTTAACAATGTTTTTAATTACTTGGTTGTCATAATTTCAACTCAAGTTAATGATATTATGGAAATAAATGTATTGAATCTCCTGAAATATACAAATATACAATTAAGAGAATGGCGCTTGACCTAATCCTCCTGGATCGGCAGGATCAACATAATTAACGCTTACATCATGCCCAAATGGTTGTATTTATTCAGGATGATTCCTCTTCAAATCCCAGATATCTGGTTAACCATGATACAATCCAGTTTTCAGAAATTCATCTGGAAAACGTAAAGACTCAGAATAAGCTCTAAAGTTCTTTCCAGGAAACCCCAATATGGAGGCTTAAACTACCCAAATATCAGAAACTGTTATTATGCTAATATCATTGGTCACATATATAAACTTCAGGTTGAATCGTTTAAAACAGACACATGGTACCAAATTGAATCTGAGGCGGTTGGAAAAGATAGACTCGAAGTGTATTTATGGCTTAAAAACAACAAAAAAGCGATAGAGTATTTATGTAGTAAATCACTAATTTTGTCACAAATTATTAGTGCTTTGGAGATGATAAAAAACAGCAAAAAATCTCCAACAAAATAATTAGGACATGCCATCTGATTGTCTTGGAGGATAGTATTGAGGATATTTCTTTAAATAACTGGTCTAAACTCCAATGGACGATTGGGGATATCCTCCAGGACGATCACATTTTACCTTTTGCTGATATTAAAGCCAAACTACATCTCCCTAACAAAGAACTCTTTTCTTATTTAAGAATTAAAAATTTCTTGAATAAGTTCTTACTGAATATGTCGCCAAAAATTGATATTCTTATTCAAGCCATCTTTAGATATACCAAGGTTAATAACATTCTCTCAAAAGCTACTAACCTATTATCCATCCTTGATCAACAACCTTTAAAGATACTTGATAAATGGAAAAATAACTTAAATATTGACATAACAGAATGAATGGTGTTCGTCTCTTAAAGACACCCTTAAATATATTCATTGTCAGAACTTAGTTGAATGTCAATATAAGATTATGTACAAATGGTATTTGACTCCATATAAATTAAGTAAGATGTATTCAGGTCAAATTCCTCATTGTTGGCATTGTGGTTTTTTAGAGGGAACACTTGTTCATATATGGTGGCATTGTAGTTCAGTTAAAAGTCTTTGGGAGTGGTCCTTTGAAATACTTAAATGTTTATTTAATATTACAATTAAAAAAGGCCCGGATACAGCACTGCTACATTTAAATTGGAAACTTTCTTCCACTTCTTCTAAGTGCATTGTAAACCACTGCTTTTTGGCGGTAAAGATATTAATAGCAAGACAATGGAAGTCGCATCTTCCTTTCCAGAGGAGTCAGCTTGTTAATCAAATTTTATTCCAACTCCGAATGGAAAAAGATTTACCGGTCTCCTCTATACATCTTATAAATAAACAAAACCAATACATTAATTGGATTCGAATTTTGGAAAATAAATGAATTACTTTTTTTTAGTTTTCGATAGATAATTACTTTACAGTGATGTCTTTTTTTTTTCTATAATGTTTAGACTGACCATTGCCCATATTTATTCCGACAGCAGTTCTAAAATAAAGAATTTATCTTTTTATAAAGATATTCTCAGCTGTTTAGTTGGGGAATTAATCTTATACTTTAGACTAGAACAGTTGTAATAAATACAATATTATATGTTGTTATTGTCACACTTGTTTTTGTCTTGTATGTAAACTGCACTAGTTTGTCATATGTACGATAAAATGAGAAACTTTTTTTCAATAAAAAAAAAAAGGACAACTCCACAATTAAATATTTTTAAAAAAATTAAACACAGTTTAGTAGATATATCCCCAGTGAATACGTGCAAGCATATTTTATGTATGTTTTTTTATTAGGAGTATAGTCTAAAAGACATTACAAAAGCTGCAGTTCTTATGACTGCAGCCTTTGTAAGCCTTCCCCTTTTTCCCCGAAGAGACTTTCAGTCTCTTCACAGGGAAATAACCAATCAGAGTCTGACTTGGTCCCCACGTGCTTGCACGTGCTGGCTTGTGGTGCGTGCACGTGTACTGACTTGTGCATGCGCATTCACAGCTGCGTGCATGTGCACGCACAGATGAGGCTTAGCAGCTGGTCTGAGATCTGTGAGGGAGGGAAGGCAGGCACACTCAAGTAGAGCAAGCCTGCCACTTCTGTTAACTCAGGGGGGTGTTTGATTGACAGCCAGAGTGGAGTTCCCTAATTAATTTATAAAAGTGCTGATTCTTACAGTGACTCAGTCTCAAACCAGCATGCAAATGTCAATAACTTTCAATAAGCCTACCAAAGATAGACGTGTGTCAGATAAAGACTCAAACATTTCAACACCAGAAACATGCCTTTCTCGAGAGAGACGCATAAAAAAAAGCCTTTGTGCATCCGCATTCATTGTTTTATTAAAGTTTGCAAACATTGCTAAAATGCTACATACAAATCACTTTGTTATGACTGTTTGGAACAAGTCCCATGTAAGTAATACAGTTGTAGAAATTACTTTCTAAATTAGCAAGGCTAGATGCTTCTAGTACTATGGTTAAGTGGTAGGCTAAGCAAAATCTGGAGGGGGACAGGAAGTTACTTTAAGAATTATGACAATCCCCTTTAACCTGATAGCATACATTAAGATAGCAACCATCAAACACAATACCAGACATACAATGCACTACCAATATGAAGTTTATTCTTTACGTAGTTAATTGTGGGGAATTGAAAATCAAATGTTAAATAGTATGCAAAACTGGCTGTATCAGAGAAATTCTCCCATATCCCCACTATTGTCAATATGTGTGACTGCATGTCTGTGTTTGCTTCCCTGCCCCCCCCCACCTATTTCTCTCATATCGTTAGCAACCCCTACCCATTCAGTAACCTGTCTTTTCCAGCCCCACCCATCTCCCTCATTTCTTGCCTCGTTTATCTCTTCCAAACTTTCTCCACCTCTAGCAGTCCAGAACTTTTATGTTATGTTGCTTCAATGAAAGCTAGGGAAAGGAACCCTAGCAACTTTGTACATGGTGGGGCAAAATTCAGAGTTGGATTTCACAGGTAAATAAGTTATTTGTACGTAGTTCAATTTTTTTTTTACAGGTCCATATTATAACTGAGTTTTGGGAGATTCAAAACAGGTAATTTCGCAAAGGAATAACAAGTTAAAATAGTGGAATTTTATTGGTGTGAGATATTGGGATCCGATTTAATTTTTTTTACGTTCTGTAGTGGAAACCCATCCTCAAATGTGGTTTGAAGAAGATGGGGCTTCTGCCGATGCAGCCAGGGCCACAATGGACCTTTAATGGACCTTTTAAGACAACTGTTCAGCGAGCAGATAATTTCAATAAATTCACAGATTACTTGGTCGCCATGTTTGCCTGACCATTCAGCTCCCTATTACGTCGGCATATTCGAAAGAGCGGGTGTACGTGAACAAACAGCATACACTTGAGCAGCTCAAGAAAATATACTTGCAGATATGTTAAAAGATTAAATCTTCCGTACCTAGTCAAACAAACCTCCATACATTAAGGATGCATTGTATGTAATATCAATGAAATAGTTTTTTTTTTTTTTTTTTATAAAATGTTATTGGCTCCTTAAATCCTACTCTGAATTTTGGCATATCCTGTATAAGCTTGTCTGTATGTTTGTGTGTAACCATGTGTCTGTATACATTCCACAACAAATGTAGTTTTAGGAAACAAAAAATCTCTGTCACTCCAACTGCTGTGGTATATTTTTGCTTGAATATATATATATATATATATATATAGATGTAAAAAACAGATAAAATTCGTATCTTGTAATACCTTTTTTATTGGACTAACAGCATTTTTTAATGACAAGCTATTTTTTATATATATATATATATATATATATATATATAAAAAAAAATTTTTTTATAATAATAAAAAAAAAAGATAAAAACCTTAAATTACATCAAAGCACATGGTATGGGAAAAATAAATAACTTTTGTTTATGATATATATATAATTTTATATGAATTTGAAATATGTGTAAGTAGGAGAGTTTATTATAAATACATATATATAAAATATAAATTTGAAATACATGTTAGGAGGCGCACATACGTTATGAAGTGACAGCATATAGCAATAAATGATTTATGTGCTTAATATAGCCACAAGTGAACCAATGTTCTTAACACACCAGCCAGTTGAGCAGCATGATATAACACAAATCATATTAATAACTCATTCATGGTCGTCCTATGCCTTCAGAAATCTCCCACCTGCAGCTACATGATTTGTTGTTTGGTTCACTAAATTCATATTAAAATTCAGAGCCATGGGTTTATAATGTAAACTGTGTTGCATGTTAATAAAACTGCTTCCTTTTTTTTTTTTTGCAAGACTAGCTAAAACATTAAATAAACAAAAGTTTACCCCTCTGAGAGTAATAATTGAAATACTATTTTAATATACAAATGTAATCATTTTAATCTCTTAAGTAGTTTGTTGCAGTATCTGCTACAAAACAATTTTCTAATTTTCCGACTCTTTGCTGCAATAGATTTATTTGTTAAGTGCACGAAATATAAATATGCTGCAGTTGTCCTGTTTTGCAACAACCATAAAGTGTGATTGTTGGCTTCACTAATTTTTCACATGAAAAAAAGCTTTTGTTCTGAAATATGATTAGTTAGATTAAATTAAGTTACGTGGTGTAATGACCAAACATATATTCTGAGCAAGATTAAATATCCATATACTTAAATATTCATATGTTTAAACACATGCTTAGAAGAAATTAGTATTCATCCGGGAAACTGCACATCTGGTCCTTTAATGATAGAACCCAGGGACATATTTCTCTTGATTGGGTTTAGAGGGATTGGCACATGGGTATGCCTGTTGCTCAATGTTCACCAGGATATTTTAGAGTCGTCCTCTCCAATCTTAAAGGGAAACTCCAGTGCCAGGAAAACAATCCGTTTTCCTGGCACTGCAGGTCGTCCCCTCTCCCTCCAACCCCCCAATCCACCCAATCCTCCCACCCCCAATCCCACTTTGCTGCTTTTTTCTCCGCCGCCGCTTCTCCTCTGTATTACGTCGGCCAGTGCATGCGCATTAGAGCTCCCCATAGGAAAGCATTGAAAATGCTTTTCAATGCTTTCCTATGGGGAATTGAGCGACGCTGGAGGTCCTCACACTGCGTGAGGATGTCCAGCGACGCTCTAGCACAGGTTTTCTGTGCTATGATGCAGGAAGGGCCCTCTAGTGGCTGTCTAGTAGACAGCCACTAGAGGTGGAGTTAACCCTGCAAGGTAATTATTGCAGTTTATAAAAAAACTGCAATAATTACACTTGCAAGGTTAAGAGTAGTGGGAGTTGGCACCCAGACCACTCCAATGGGCAGAAGTGGTCTGGGTGCCTGGAATGTCCCTTTAAAGTAGTATCATTCCAATGGTGGAAGACCATTACTGTGTTCTCTTCTTACCTTTCCATAAATATTTAATAAGTCTCATTTTGAATGTCAGTATTGTTCGTGTAATACTTAAATGTCATTGTGCTCATTATCATCGTGTACCACTTATAACAGCTTTGCTAATTTTTGTAAAGGTTATTGGGATAGTAAAGAGAGGTTACATGAAAGGCCAATAACAATGCTTCACCATAGGATTGTCTGAGACTGTCAAGGAGGCAGATTAGGGGCAGAGCCAGCATAAGTCAAACACAGTCCTGGCCAATCAACATATCCTCATAGAGATGCATTGAATTAATGCATCTCTATGAGGAAAGTTAAGTGTCTGCATGCAGAGGGTGGACACACTGTGTGCTGCTTACTGTGCAGCACTGCCCCAGGAAGCACCTCTATCAGCCATGTGAGGAGTTGCCAGTGGAGGTATCACTAGGCTGTAATGCAAACACTGCATTATGTCTGAAAAGACTGTGTTTACTGAAAAAAGCCTGAAGAGAATGATTATACTCACCAGAACAAATGCAATAAGCTTTAGTTGTTCTGGTGACTATAGTGTCCCTTTAAGGCTGCTGGATCTGAAATCTATATGTAGTTCAGGTTAGAATGCATACGGTTAAGGATGTACCATAATAAACCATAATCACACCTAAGTAAACCTATTTCATGAGTTACACTCCTGTACCTAATGCAATAACAGGTACAACAGTGGACCCAGTTCTGTAATGATAACTTCATTTTAAATGGGCCTTTGACAGTGCTGTATTATATTTAATGCAGCAAAATTATAGCATAACTATCTTTATGTACCAGTAATGCAAGTTTTAATGTCACTTAATTTGTAACATTTGGTAGTTGACATGTTTCAAATTTAATGTCACCTTTTTGTTTTGGAGTACCATTCATTCCCTTGTAAACAAAAGAGACACACTGCGGTTGTACCTTTATGAATCATAAACCGACATGGAGTAGACTGATAATTTTCTCATTGGCATTTTGGGCACACATATCTACCATCGAATGCATGCCAAAGTCAGGGCTTCCTTCTCTCCCCCCTCCCCACCCCTCCCCCCCATTCCCCAGTTCAGTTTAGTGGAGCAAGGTGATCTAAAATACTTGGTAATATTTTTGGTTTGCCAATTTCAGTCCACAAGATTAGAACACATTTTTGTATCTGTTGGCTGAAGCTCAAAACATTCTACCCATCTCCTCTGCTTCCAACTGTAACATGGTGTATGACATTTTCTAAAACAGCTTTCAATAATAACTTACAGCTTAATTAATAAATCCCACAGTGAAGGTTAGTGTACATTATGTGAGTTATGTATAAAATTATCTAGCGGACTGCATTTTAGGTTTTTTCTTTATGGTACGTTTCCCATTTGTGCCTATTTAGTCTGTTTTTTCATTATACTTTTCATCTTTATGTATTTTCTTTTATTTGTGTTACATTTTCAATTTCTTTTTTGGATTTTACAATAACACAAAAAAGGAACATCACTTCACCTCTTTTTCTGTCAGAGTTTGTTCACTACTTTACTTATTATTGTGTTTCTTTCGTACATTAGTTTAACTTATTATTGTGCTTTGCAAATATGTTTTTTTAAACTAAGAGTTTTATTCCTTAGGAAATAAAATCCACAAAAACTTGTAAGATACCCGATTGAAAGGAAAAGGCATATAAAGAAGGAACCCTAACGGTCCTGCTTTTGGGGTCTCATTCCGCTTTAGTTCCCTGGTGTCCTGCATCTGGGAACTCCAAGGAACTATCCCCAAGTAGCACAGTGAGGCTCTAGGACCATTAAGGAAGTGCCTGAGCCAGGGCCGACCTTAGACCTTCAGGCGCCCTAGTTATCCATGTATAGTGTGTATTGAGGTGTCGGGTTTGTAATAGGGGCTTTATTAAATTAATAACTATTAAATAACCCCAAAATATATTAATTCCCCCTTCCCTGTTGTTACCTTGCCGGGAGGGAAGCATGCTGATCTCTGTTGGTCGAGAAATCTGCACCTCTGCCTCTATGTGTGATATTTGTTATTGGTGTATTGATTGTGTGTTATATATGTCCGTATAGAATGTATGCAATATTTATGATGGGTATTTAATTCAGATTTTAAAAAATGCATGTAGGTCCATATATGAATGGTATTTTCCTTGATTTTGCAAAGGCCTTTGACACAGTAGACCACAACATTCTACTGCACAAACTAAAAAACTCCGGTATTGGTGATCATCCGCTATCCTGGTTTTGATCATATGTATCGGATTGATCACAATATGTGTCCATTTCTGACAGCGACTCCCTACCTCCCAGTCACACACAAATCTTCCCTAGGCCTAACATATTTTAAGAGATCCATCTCTGCATATCTCAAAACAGAATGCACCTGTCATGGTTGATTATGTATTTCTTACCTGTTCTATGTTAAATGTTGTATATATTGTGTATTTATATCATTTTTGCATTTTATTGTACCTTATTGTATCAATGCAATGCTTTGTGGACCCAGGACATACTTGAAAAAGAGAGGAATATCAATGTATCCTTCCTGGTTAAATATTTTATAAATATAAATTAAATATAACGTGTGTATTTTTGCAGTGTCACATGCACACAGTCCCACAATCAGACACATAGTCACACACATACAATGTCAAATACAGCCACAGGCACACAGTCTCTCGCACACAGTCACACACACAGTTACAGGCAGCCACACAGAGCCACAGTCAGACAGTCACATACACAGTCACAGACAGACAGACACATACACAGTCACAGGCAGACAGTCACATACACAGTCACAGACAGACAGACACATATACAGTCACAGGTAGACAGTCACATGCACAGTTACAGGCAGACAGTCACACACAGGGCTGGTGCTACCGTAAGGCAGCACAAGCAGCCGCCCTTAGTGTGCACCAGCCCAGGTGGCGCAACCCTTAGGTCACTGGCAGGAGGAGAACACCCTGCATAGTGCTCCCCTACTGCCAGTCACTGCGTGGCTCAGTGGGCAGATGTTGTCTACCCGGTCTGACAGGAAATGCAACAAACTGCTTCCTTTCAGACCAGCACTGTGACAGGAAACAGGATCCTTTGCTGCGTACCGCCCACTCAACCACACTACATGGAGGGAGATGAAGGGGGCACACAAAAAGGTACAGGGTAGCACAATAAGTGTTAGGGGAGGGGGGACAATAAGAGTTACAAGTGAGGGGGTACAATAAAAGTTAGGGGAGGGGGGACAATAAGAGTTACAGGAGGGGAAGGGGGGACAATAAGAGTTACATGTGGGGGGCACAATAAGAGTTACAGGAGGTGGGCACAATAAGAGTTACAGGAGGAGAGGGGGGGACAATAAGAGTTACAGGAGGGGAGTGGGAACAATGAAAGGTAGAGGCGGGAGGGGTCCTTGAAAGGCACAGGAGGGATGGGGGGGCACAAATAGACACACAGAGGGGCAGGGGGCACACAGAGAAACTCATAGGGGCTGAGGGGGGACAAATAGACACACAGGGACTACGGGAGGAGATAGAGACACACAAAGTTGCTGGGAGGAGAAAGACAGACAAAGGGGCTGGGGGAAGTAAAAGATACACAAAGGGGTTGTAAGAGACACACGAGGGATAAAATACAGCAAAGGGGGTGTAAGACACACAAAGACGAAAAAGGGGTAAGATATTAAAAAGACAGGATATAAACACTAGGGGGTAAGAAATTCAAAAGAGGGGTTGCATGACACACAGGTGAAGATGAATTTTTTTTGGGGGGAGGGGGAGTGGCAAAATGCATTTTCGTCTGTGTAGTCAAAAATCCTTGCACCGGCCTTGGTCACAGGCAGTCACACACAGTCTCTCTCTCACACACACACAATTACAGGTAGAGAGTCACACACACAGTTACAGGCAGACAGTCCCGTCACCTGTTTTGTTTCACGCCGCCACATATTTAGTCACGCCCCCGCCTCCTTTGTTTACGGCTGGACACCGCCTGCGTGCCCCTCCGCGCCCCCTGCAGCCATGGTGCCTTATGCAGCTTTACAGCTCAAACACCCTAAGGCCTAGCTTTAGCAGTGCTCCCTGCGTGGTCCTAAAGGCTGGGGATTGAACAGGCAACCTGTCAGTGGATGGGCCTGCCCCTTGTCTGTGCATGCCCACCCGTTATGTGGTTACTGGTGATTCCCACCCAATAATGATTCTTCCTTCCCGTATGTTGCAATGTATGATAAAGGTTGGAGTAACAGTTCTATATATAAAAAAAAACATAGGAGCCAGCTTTTTTATACATAACCCCTAATGTGATTGCAAAACTAAATAACTGATTTGTTAAAATCTTTATACATTTAGAGGAAAGGGGGCTATCACAGATACATTTTTTTATGATAAAGTGTGATAATTATAATTTGAAATCTGTCTACATATTTCAGTGTATATTATAGGATTGTGGCTATGTATATTTGTGGAATTACATGCCTTACATATGGCTAAAGAAGCCACAATTTGAATCTATTGTGTTGGCTTGTATAAAACATACACAGACAAAAAACAGGTGGTGAATCCACGGAATGATCTTTTATCACAGGTGGAGCCCAATACAGCAAAGAGACTAAAGAATGTCTAAGATAGACATAAAAATACCAGACATAGTTATTTAATCCTCAGATTTGGTTTAAGTATCTGGAACAAAGGCAGACTAGGTATGCAGACTAGTGTTTGCATTCTGGTATCAAACGTATATGTTTCTCTTTTATGGTAAAACTCTGATCCGTACTGTTCATAACTTGATTGCCATAGCTTTCTTAATTTCAAATAGAAATATTTCTAATCCGCTCTATGAACTAGAGTAGCAGTTCTCAAGATGAGTCATCAACCTCGCCACATGAAGGCCACCATAATGCTCCTACACACTTTTATGATTAAATTGTCCAGTCCTGGAAACATTACAACTATCCATCACCACCAAAACACAGCTATGTTTGCATTATTGATTATGTGAGAACAGTTATGCTATAACCACTGATCTAAACACCACACCACGTGTTTTGTTGAAGTATTTCTATTTTCCTTAACTAACATGTCACCCATCTACTGTCGATACAAAGTCGCCATAAACTCCATACAAAAAGTCTTCTTCCCCCTTAGCCTATCTCAGGGGTAGGCAACCTTGATGTTTTGTACTACATCTCCCATCATGCTTTCATAGCATCAGAGGAGTCCACAACTTCTGGAGTGCCAAAGGTTGTCTACCACTGGCCTATCTCCATAAATCCTTGAACAACCAAATTCTATTTGGAGTTTGAATGAGGTTGAAGGCAATTAACCATCGCTCTGACAGAGTGTTATTGGATCTACTGTGCAACAACTCGTTGAATGGACTGGACAAAGTTAATTTAAATCATCTTTATTTTAGTCACCAGACATGGCTTGAAACCTTGCCAGCTCCCTTTGTGGTGACATTGATAAAGGCAATTTGAATTGACTTTGACCCATGGAGTATGTTTACGGCATAAATGCTTGTTTGCCAGTGTGTTCCACATCACAGGGTTACTCCAGTAATGTATAAAGCTATCACTAAATATTACATACTGAACAGTTTCAATGTAACCTTGAAACCCTTTGAGTATCAATATGCTCAGAGCTCTTTTCCATAATATTTATATGTTCAAAATCTGTCTCAAACATAACACTTACAAATGGAAAACTAAATCCACCAAAAGAGAAGATACATTGCCAAAGATGTTCTTGAAATTACTAGCATAGTAAAGAAATGACAATGATTTATTGCAAATACCGAAAGTCACCACCTGGCTTATCTGAAGTAATGCAGAAACAAACAGGATTCATCGTGGGTTTTGAACACTAAAAGCTGTTTTACTGAGAAGACCGATACCATTGGATTAGCACAAGTAATTATCATTAGTGTAATCTACTTAATGATTCAAAGTGTGAGCACCAGTGCTACACAGATATCATATGTCATATATAACAACCCTGTCTCACAGAAATGCAAACAGATGTTTTACAAAATGTACGAGATAAGAGAAGGGAGAAGTGAAGAACTCACAGCGCACTCATTTATTCACATGAAGAACGCGCTAAGTGGTAGCCTTTCTGAACTAAGCCTTGTAAGTAAAAACAGAAAGTATAGAGTGATTACTGGCGAGCCAAATGTATACATCTGCCATTAAACAGTGAAATATGCACGTTACTTGACATTATATTGTTCTAACGTGTGAAAATATACTGGAGTAGGTGAAATCAGATATCTTCAAGTCATACAATTTCAAGAAGATTAGATTTTGTTACATGTGAATTTATATACATACAGAAAAGAACAATGTGATCACAGAGAGTATGTTTGTTTACCAATCAAGTATCCTTCGAATTAGCATAATCAATAGCCCCACTTTAGTATTGTACGTTTTCTCATTTCGGAGAGCGCTGTTAAACATCTCTTTATGGGAAATTTTGATGTGTGGGAAATTTTGATTCTATTACATGTATATTTTAAAGGACACTATAGTACCCAGAACAACTACAGCTTATTGCATTTGTTCTGGTGAGTAGAATCATTACATTCAGGCTTTTTGCTGTAAACACTGTCTTTTCAGATAAAAGACTCCTTAGAGATCCTTCCTGGGTCATGGCTGCCTAAAATGCATCCAAACATTCAGTGTCTCCTCCTTCTGCATGCAGACACTGAACTTTCCTCATAGATATTCATTAATTCAATTCATCTCTATGAGGAGATGCTGATTGGTCAGGGCTGTGTTTGAATTGTGCTGGCTCTGCCCTGATCTGCCTCTTTGTCAGTCTCAGCCAATCCTATGGAGAAGCATTGTGATTGGATCAGGCTACCACTTCTGCTGATGTCAGCAGAAAGTGGACAGGTCTTAAGGAAACAGGGACAAAGCCTGCAGCCCCAGACTTGAATACAAGTAAGATTTTACAAGAGGGGACCAGGGTGGCTAGATGGTGGTTTTAACCCTATAGGGTCAGGAATACATGTTTCCCTATAGGGAATGAAAGGAAGTGGCAGTCACAAAGTTACACAGTACCAATTTAGGTAGTTATCTGCTAAACTGCTTTACTAAAGTTTGATCTTTCAGTATGTAATTAACTCACTAATTTGCTATGCTTTCTTGGAATTCACAGTAGGATACCATTTGCCAAATCAGGGAGATATCTGATAAACATCATCTTAGTTTGGTATCCTTAAATACATCAAAGCCACATAAGTGTACCAATTTAAGGAGTTATCTGCATATCTCTTATCTGATTTACATTACAAGCCCTCCCTCCTAATCCAGCCCAGACTTTCTGTGGCTGCCCAATCACAGATTTTCCAATGCAGCTAAGAGAGTAGTCAGGTTCTCTGAACAATTGCATGTCTCTTGAGTTAACCTCCACTGAGCTAACCAACCGAGAAGTAAATGGGACAGTTGACTGATTGACAGTCAGGGGTGTAACAGGATTTATTTATAAAAGTGCCAGTTACTTTTGAAATCTGCACTTCTTGTAAAATGAAATGAGGACACATGTTTCACACAAACAGTACTTCAGCCAGCTAAAGTGTTTAGGGGTCTTGAGTGTCCCTGTAAGAAAAGCCTTTTTCTTAATTTTTATCCTTCGCTGTTTAGTCGATCACTCTATAATTTGCTATCCTTTCGTTTGCTTGCCATATTTAAGGATAGCAAATTAGAGAGCTACTAAACAGCTTGAAAAGATCAAGGTAATTAAAAGCCATTTTCTTCCTTTAAGTTGTTTAGTAGATGTTAACTGCCTAATTGGCTATCCTTATCAAAACAAATGCATCTGAAATAGCTTGTTTTGATTCATTTCCCATCTGTTCATTACATTTCTTTTGTTTTCCGTCAATTTGGATGCATCTGAATAGCCAAATTCAGAGCGAAATCAATTTGGAATGAAACTATTTGCACCTGTCTAGGAGCTACAAATGGCAGCGACCACCCAGGAGCGTAACACATACCAATTTAAGGCAGACTTAGACATGTATGTCCTAGTGCTACAAATGCAGAAAGATAAGTCCTGCGCTCACTCCCATCACTGGGTAGCTGCAATGATTACAGTACACACCAGCCCCAATATATAGTAAAAACCAAAGAAAAACAAGTTACCTGCGCTCTCTCCTTAATCCCTATGTATTTTTAAACGTATTTTTGACGTTGGCAGGTGGGCTCATCCTCTCATGGCCATTGGAGGTAACTAAAAAAAACTCAATTTGTTTAAAAATACATAGGGATTAAGGAGAGAGCGCAGGCAACTTGTTTTTCTTTGTTTTTTACTATGGCCTAGTGCTGCCCTAAGATTAAATAAATTCAAATTTAAAAATGTATTTCATATAAAAGATACACAACACTAACAATATATTGCCACAATACACCATTGTGGGACTCACCATTATGCATATTTTATATAATGCATGGGAAAATAATGAGCTAAGGTCTCAATCAGAGGTTGAACTATTGGCAGTGCAGCTGCCAGAACTTAGGGGCCCAGTGCTGCCTGCCCAACAGGGGAGGAACAGCAGTAAAGGCCCCATTTACCCAAGGAGAAGCCTTCTGGGAAACCACATTAGTTCCCTGTGGTGTGCTCTGGTCTGCGGTAGCAGAAATAATGGAGGCCACAACATTAAATCCACTGACAGGTGAAGTAAATAACATTGGTTATTGTTTCAATGGTACCTGTCAAGGGGTGGGGATATGTTATGCAGCAAGTGAACAGTCAGTTCTTGAATTTCGTGTGTTGGAAGAATGGGCAAGTGAAAAGACTTGAGTGACTTTGACAAAGGTCATATAGTGGTGGCAAGACAACAGGGTTAGAGCATCTCCAAAACGGCAAGTCTTGTATGGTGTTTCCAGTATGCAGTGGTTAGTATCTACCAAAAGTGGTGTAAGGAAGGACAACCGGTGAACCATTGTCAGGATATTGAATGCCCACGGCTAGCCTGTCTGGTCTGATCACACAGAAGTGCTACTGTAGCTCAAATTGCAAAAAAACTTAATGCTGGCCATGATAGAAAGATGTAAGAACACACAGTGCAACACACTAGACCAGGAAGCAACGGAAGAAGATTCCATGATCTAAGGAATCACTTTTCTTTTAGATGAGGATGGCCATGTATGTGTGCATCGTTTACCTGGGAAAGAAATAGCAGCAGGATGCACTATGGGAAGAAAGCAGGCTGGTGGAGGCAATCTGGGCAGTCTGGGCAGTCTTCTGCCAGGAAAACTTTGGTCCTGACATTCATGAGTTTGTAGCAGACCATGTACACCCATTCATGGCAACGGCGTTTCCCGATAGCTGTAGCCTCTTTTAGCAGGATTATGCTCCCTGTCACACTACAAAAACTATTTAGGAATGGTTTGAGAATCGTGGCAAAGATTTCAAGTTGCTGCCTTGGCCTCCAAATTCCCCAAATTTCAATGCGATTGAGCATCTGTGGGATGTGCTGGAAGATCCCACTTCACAACTTGCAAGACCTATAAAGATCTGCTGCTCATATCTTGGTTCCAGATATCACAGGACACGTTCAGAGGTCTTGTGGAATCCATGCCTCAACGCATCAGAACTGTTTTGGCAGCACGAGAGGGACTTACATGATATTAGGCAGGTGGTATTCATGTTGTGGCCGATCAGTGTATGTAATGAGGGCTTCACAGTCAGTCTTCTATAAACACATGCAGTCATGCAGCAGCATATATTTAAAGGTAAACTATCGTGCCAGGAAAACAAAGTTGTTTTCCTGGCACTGTAGCTCCTTATAATGCCCTCCTCCATCCCCTTCTGTCACTTACCTGAGTCCAGTGCCAATCTTCCGTGGCGCTGGTTCGATCCATGGTTTTACCATCATAAGACAGTGTATATTTTGTTTCATTTTAATTTGTCTTACCCATAGCTATTTGTATTCCTTACCCCTTGGCGCACCCTATTGTTCTGTATTTCTATCATATTCACTGTGTCTGTTTTACATCAGTATATGCTGGTTTTAGTAACAACGTTTAGGCGATAGTCCCCTTTTAATAGACTTTTTTTTTCATGTTCTATTTATTATTTTTCTTTCTTCACGTTTGTATTTATTATTTTTTGGTTTAGGTTTTGAGGTGTATCAGGTATTCTAGGGCTTGTTATTAGTTTCTAACTGAGTAATAAAGGTTAAGTTTTAAATCATACCGAGACATTACTATTCCATATTCTATTAACTCCATTAGCACACTTTAACTTTCTCCTTTTTTTTTGTGTGTGTTTAACATTACTGTTATCGTCCCATAATACACAGAGCATGGACACGAAGTGATGTCCTCTTCTCTCTTCCCATCTCATGCAGCTACCACAACAAGCTCATATAAAGTCAGGGAAGGACAGCAGTGTAGGGTGTTCAGCACTACCCAAAGGTTGCCCTTGATAGCACAGCCACAGGTCAGCTTCTAACTGCCCCTAGACCTTCAGTCTGTGGCACATGTGCTTCGAGTGGTCAGTCCAGCCCTGTTTCTGCAGTTTTATGTATGTACAAAGGGGGTTAATATATATTGTTCTGAGAATGACTATTATAACCAAAAAAAATAAAAAATAATGTTTCTGTTTAAGTTAAAGTATGCATTTAGACTGTATTAGGTTTGAAGGTTAAAATAAAAAATAGAAATTACCTAACCTGTTCTCCTGTTACAGTTCTGTAGTCAGAACAGGTCAATCGTTGTAAGTTGTCATTTTCTAAGAGCTGATTTTAGCCCAATTTTAAAAAGTTTTTCAAACAATTCAATACTGTCAGAAAAGTGGTTTATCTACAGAAGACTCTATTAATGTCTACAAACATGTTCGTAGATACATTTGGAAAATTTTCCAACAGTATGAATCATTTGGAAAGCTTATTAAATCAAGGCCTTTGTTATTGACATTTAGATAATTAACTGAATCGCAAAGCTCAACTTTTTTTTGTTTAATTACTGTTTACCTAACAACGTGATAATTGACAAAGAAGATAGATGAAGAAACTCATAGTTACAATTAGACAATGAGAAAAAGAAAGAATAATTCAGATTGAACTTTTAATTAGGTCAAACAAACATAATTTACATGCCTTACACATAATTAATTGCATCTGCAATGTTTCAGTGTGCATCATCTTCAGACATCCCAAAGGAAGAACCGAACATTATAGCATATGTTAGTTTTACAGTGTTTAATCAAAGGAAAGACCCACTAAATATTCTAAGTATTTGCGAAATAGTCAACAATACTCTCAGCCATTATAGTTTATTGTTATTACTATTACTAAAGAAACTGTATAGGTAAAAAGCCAGAACTCTCTCTCTTCCCCCCCCCCCCCCCCCCACAACAGTAAATGCAGTGTCACTAAATGCTTTTTTCCCCAAAGGGTGTAAAATTTGAGTTTTCGAAATGCCTTTTTTAATCTTTATTTTGATCATATTGTCTTCTCCTCATGTGATTGCATGTCATTTCCCCCTTTGCTTGCTCCCTGCTCCCTGTATTCCTGCCAGACTGTCCACCAATGGCCATGCTGCAGTAATTCTGTATGAGAATCAGTAATGACATGCCTTACTGGGCGTGCTCAGGTTTCACTCAGCGCAACACATGCCCACAATGCCTGGCCACGCGTCTTCGGAGTCCACGGCATTCAGACACTAGAACTAGAACAAACCTCATCGCAAACACACAAACATTTCCTCACCACATATAGTGTTATAGGTTTAGTAAAAATAAATAAATATAAAGAGACAGAAAAACTCATAAATACATGTTATATCTATCTATCTCTCGCTATCACTATCTCTATCTGTCTCTCGCTATCTATATCTCTATCTCTCTATCTATATATCTATATCTATCTATATCTCGCTATCTATCTATATCTCTATCTCTCTATCTATATATCTATATCTATCTCTCACTATCTATCTATATCTCTATCTATATCTCTATCTATCTATTGCTATCTATATCTCTATCGCTATCTATCTATCGATCTAGTTGTTAACAGTGGGTAGTGAGGTTGGCTGACCGGGACTGGCAGGGAAGACGTTAACTGTGGGTAAGGAAGCAGGCTGACAGAGACTGAAAGAGAATGTATTACTTGCATTACAGGGAGGGATGGAGAGAAGCACATAATGTCACGACAAAGTAACCCCAACATGCAGAATGTAACCCTCAAAAGAGAACATTTATTACTGGACCATAGAATGGCTGGGTTTTACCGTGGACAGTGAGAGAATAGCCAAGGTCTAGGAAAACCAGAGATCAGGATAACGATAAGGAATAGCCAAGTCAGGGAACCAGAAATAAGGATAAACAAGAAAACAAGCAGAGTCAGGATACCAGAAAACAGAATAGTCAAAAATACAAGCCAAGTCAACAAATCCCAGAAAACACATTCAGGAAGCAATATAGCACTAAAGGGAACAAAATGTGAACCACAATAAGGCCCTGAACCAAAGCAAAAGGCGCTCTTTTATAAGAATGTGTCTTTTGCTTTATATCCATGCCCCCACGGGGTGTTGAATAACTCTAATTTTCGCGGCATTGACTCTATGCGCACCACGTCATAAAAGGGGTTGTGTGTGGAGCGACCGGCATCCGACATGTTGTGCCAAAATGCTTCCCGCAGGCTCTCAGGATCAAGGTAAGGTATCATGACACGTGGGCTCTAGCTGCGGTGGGGTCTCTAGCTGCAGTGCAGTCTCTCTGTTTTCATTAGCTGACAAATGTTTCTTTCACAGACTGGGAATCAGAAACATGGTGAAATGAGAGAGAAACTAACCAGAGGAATATGAGCTTATTAATTTAAGCTAAACTTGTTTAGCTGTCTGGAGTGTCCCTTTAACATGTTCACACATTAATTGATCGTGGTAGAAATATATATTAGGAGAAAAGTAAATGCTACATTCACTGTGATATTCTTTCCAACTTGCAGTTTTCGTGAAGCTTTTTGAAGTGTATTTATTTTATCTCACACTGCTTGCTTTATCCACTACTTTGAATAACAAAAATATATACTTTGTACCTCAATACAAGGTGACATGCAAGGCTGTACCTTAGTACATATGTGTGTACCATTGGAGATGTTATTGTCAAAATTAAAGGATCACTAAAGGGTCAGGAACACAAACATGTATTCCTGACCCTATAGTGAAGACCCACCATTTAGGTGGCTTGCCCCCCTTTAGCCCTCTCAGATTGGGTTAAAACTCACCTTATTTTCAGGTCTGCAAGTGCTGGTCCCACCCCCTTGGTGACCTCATCATTTTTAGCCAATCATGGGAAAGCATTGGATGGGCTAAAATCGGAAAGGGGGCGGACAAAACGCTGTTTTGGCTAATCAGCACCTCCTCATAGAGATGCATTGAATCAATGCATCTCTATGAGAAAAATTCAGCGTCCCCATGCAGAGCGTGGGGACGCTGAACGGCAGTCCTGCTTACTGTGCAGCCCTGAGCCAGGAAGCCCCTCCACTGGCCATCTAAGGAGTGGCCACTTGGAGGTGTCCCTAGGGGCCATGTAAACACTGCCTTTTCTGCCTTTTCATTAAGCTGTAGTTCTGGTGCTTATAGTGTCCCTTTAAGACATTCTGGGATATGACTGAGAACTAGGACGTGAAAGTCCAGTTCTCTATGAAGTTAGAGACCAATTGCAGTGTTTTTAGAGGGTTCAAGAGACGTAGCAACTCACACAGGGCAATTAAAACTAAAACATGTTCAACCCAATGTATACAGAAATTACTCAACATATAAATATATAAAATATATAGAAGCCAATTCTAGGACTGATGCAGTTATTTTTTCCCCAACAAGTACTCCGACTATGATTGTTTTCCCTGTTACATAAAGTTAAGTGTTACGCTAAAACAGCTGTATGGCAGTAATTAACTTTCAGATACTGCCGGAGGATAATATATCATGGAAGGGACGTAATGTGTACCTTACTTGTCATATGGTGCTGCATAGCATGTGGAATATATTAATATCTGGTTAAAAAAAGCTGAATTAGTTCCTTTGCTAATGCTTCTGTAATGGTAAGTATGAACTGCCCTTTAATTTTACGACTTGTGTTTCGTTTCTGTGTTAATTTTTCCACCCTTAAACATTTTACCAGACTTTCTCTCTCTCCAGCTGTTTTTTTGTGGTTTCCTCCATACAACGCTTCCACTTTCTATAATCCACCTGTAGTCTTTCACTCCCAGTTCCCCTCTTAAAAGGGACACTATGATCAATGTTTTGCCCTCCTTGTCAGAAGCACCACTTATTTATTATGACCATGAATGATTTGGCGTTCTGAAACCATTCCAGAGTGCAGTTTAAAGAGACCCTATGCCTATGTATGATGCCCTGAGTGAAAGCACACAGGCTGTTGGTAACAGCATGGTTTTTGGTTGGATAAACTATTATTCTAACCAAAGTTAACTAAAGATGGCTGCCCCGCAGAGAGCAAGGGTCTGCCAGGAAATGCACTAAAAAGCTGCATTAACTTGTATGTGACCATTACAAAATAATGAAGACGGGCTATAACACATGTACTCTTTTATTTAAATAACAATAAATCACAATAGCAGTTCTCCTTAAGAGCTGATGTATTGGTCATTGTGCCATTAGACTGCAGGTTCCGTGCCCTGGTTCTTTGTAAAATATATTTGAACAGTTTGACCAAAACCAGGGATATTTGAGGCATCTGCATCCCAGTCTCTACTTAGCTATTGCTAATGCAGGCTATTTCTTCCATATTTTATTGTCGTTTGATGGCTGATCAGGTCAGATGAGACTTGAAAGGTTGAACTTGATGTACTTGAGGATTTTTTTCAGCCTATTTTACTTTGTAACTGCTATGTAACATATACAACTAATAAATATTCTAACCGCAGATCATCAATCTGCTACCACATTAGAAATGTTTAATTCAATGGTGAAAAAGATATTCTTGGAGTAGAATACACAAATACTTAAATGATACAGAGAGGAATGATTAGAATCCGATAATTATCCAACATTTTTGTAGAATTTAGTAAAGCCAATACAAACACTTCAACGTTTATGGTCATTCGAAGAATTACACATTCTTAAAGAAAAGATGACGTTTATGCAATTCCTGTATTTCTATGACAGTCAATTAATATTCTACACCATAACCTTGAGTTTGGATAAAGAATACGGTGTAACTTTTCATTTTTATTCATACAATTCTATTACATAATAATTACAAAATTAAGTTATTTGTAAGCAATATTTAAAAAAAACAAATAGATGATAACTCCTGTTTCAGTGTTCTATGCCATTACATATTGGCCCTTGGCAGTGACTGCGTTCAATAACTTAGTATATTCTTGAAATGTTCTCTAGACTGGTTTTGTTAGATTTTCTATTAGACTGATACCAGACAGAATAGGGATACTATGCAGGTATTCATTAGGAAGAACTTTGTTATTAGCAATAATCAACATGGTTTTATGAAACATAGGTCATGCCAAACTAACCTGATTGCATACTACGAAAAAGTAACTAGAAGTATAGATCAGGGTGTTGCAGTGGATGTGATCTACTTGGATTTTGCCAAGGCATTTGATACGGTTCCTCACAATAGGTTAGTCTTCAAACTAAATACAATTGGTCTAGATGAATATTCTTGTTCTTGGGTAGAACATTGGCTTTAATGGTACATTTTCAAGCTGGACAAAAGTAGTAAGTGGTGTCCCTCAGGATTTTGGGACCACTTCTATTTAACATATTTATAAATGATCTTGCAATAGGCATTGAAAGCCATGTTTTAGTGTTTGCAGATGACACAAAAATTTGTAAAGTAATAAAATGTGAGCAGGATATTGCCTTGCTGCAGAGGGATTTAGATAGACTGGGGGATTGGGCACTAAAATGGAAGATGAAATTTAATGTAGAGAAATGCAACATACACCCTAAATGGTAGGGAATTAGGGATAACCACACACGCGAAGGGTTTGGGAATTGTTATAGACAACAAATTAGGCAGCGCTATGCAATTTCAATCTGTAGTGGCTAAGACCCAGTAAGGTTTTGTCATGTATAAATAGGGGCATAAATTCTCGGGATGAAAATATAATTTTGCATCTTTATAAATCGCTGGTAAGACCTTGAATATGCTGTGCTATTTTGGGCACCTGTTCTAAAAAAGGATATCATGGCACTAGAAAAAGTGCAGAGATGAGCTACAAAATTGATAAAAAAGAATGGAGCATTTTAGTTACAAAGAAAGATTAAAAAATGTAAATCTCTTTAGTTTGGAAAAACGACACCTCAGAGGGGATATGATAACATTATACAAATATATTCTGGGCCAGTACAAAGCATTATCTGGAAATCTATTCATAAACAGGGCTATACATAGGACACGAGGTCACACATTTAGGCTGGAAGAAAGGAGATTTAATCTAAGGCAAAGAAAAGTTTTTTTTTTTACAGTAAGAGCAATAAGGGTATGGAATTCTCTGCCTGGAGAGGTGGTACAGGGATATAATTTCTAATTAGTGGGGTAATAGCTGCTTAATCAAGGAAACATCTGACTGTCATTTTGGGGTCAAGAAGGTTTTTTGTCCTAGTTTGTTGCAAAATTGGAAGTGCTTCAAACTAGGTTTTTTGCCTTCTTTTTGGATCAACAGCAAAAACATATGTGAGGAAGGCTGAACTTGATGGATGCAAGTCTCTGTTCAGCTATGTAACTTTATAACCATTGGATACATATAATATGCTGAAATATATGTGTTCTTGGAATAAATTATCATTCATTTTTAATTTGGCAAGTATGGAAATGTTTTAAGAAACTGTAAATGAACTGTTAAGTATCTTGGTAAATTATGAATACAGTGTAATTTTGATATATAACATTTTTACAAAATATGTTTGAATACATAGAAAACATACTCCAAGTGAAAAATGAATAAACAATATTCTTTCAAATACTTGGAACGTGAGATTTCAAATAGATGTTAGAAAGTGCTTAGTTCCAGCAAAGATGGAAATCATTACATGTAGATTGAATGTTTGCTGTGTAGGATACAAGCCTATAAGTACATTGGCAATTGCTACAAGCCAGCCTGTTCCCCTGGAGTTTTCAAAGTATCTTTTCGCCTGTAATAAATAACTAACTGTGTAAACAAAAAAGCTCAAATAAATATACTGTGTCGTATTTACAAAATCTAAAAAGATTGAGTTGCCAATTAAACCAATACCCCGGACCCCTAAAGCACTTCAGCTTGCTTGTCCCAATTCATAAAATTGCAAACTTCAAGATAAATAGGGACGTTTATGAAATTTTATAAATTTGGGAATAATCCCACGATAGTCAAGCTGACAAAGTCCTTTTTCACTCTGTTTGAACAGTCACTCAAAAAAAAGTGAGAACTTCCGTTGGGAAACATTAGTCTAATGCTTTATTCTATTGGGCAATCACCTTCATTGTTGCAGTTGATTGAAGCATTAGCGGCCAAGTCTGCACATACACCAATTCTGTGCGGACAGGATCGGAGACTTTCGTCTCACCGGGATTGAGCAAAGTAGAAGAAATACCAGGCTTCCCGCGGGAGAAAAAGGAAGGTGAATTTTATTTTTAGGTTTAGCTAGGGAGTATATGGCATATATAGGGTTAAAGAAATATCAGTTTTAACTTTGGAGTGTTTCTTTAAATGTACCATTTAACTCTTAAGAATGTTATTATAGTAATACGATTAGAAGAGTGGGATAATATGTATGGGTCTGTATTTATCAAAGTACACCTGGAGAAAATCTAGGAACAAAGTATTAAACATGAAGAAAGTACACTGTAGGTTTTGATGGCAATTCATCCTTAGCTGACACTTTCATCTTCACACCTATTACTATTGTAATATCTAAATACACCATTTCTTCTCTAATTACATATAGAAACTAGTACATTTGCTCTTCAATTGATCACATTGATTTGTTCTGCGTTGCAGAGGAAAAATCAAGGAAGGAAAAATATTGCATATATATATTGTACATTTACAGAGTATTAAAAACCTGATAAAAAGTCTTGGCTTTTAGATGTATGGATTTATGGGTATAATATACAGAGTACTAAGCTTAGGAAAATCACATTTCTAGGTATTTCAAAGAAATTACTGCCCATATATTATTTCTGGTATATGAAGTCAATGAATGTATACTTTGAAACCATTACACTCCTGTTTAGTGTATAATTTATTCTGCATTACAAATGGGACACGGTTTATGAACAACAGAGAAACACATATATCATTTCTAGAACGTAGTCTTCGAATTTACAGATCTAAATTCTTAATTTATAAAATAGGTCTGCACATAGGTGTTATCAATAGATTACAGAGACATTACATAGTTACATAGCTGAAAAAAGACTTGCGTCCATCAAGTTCAGCCTTCCTCACATATGTTATACTGTTGATCCAAAAGAAGGCAAAAAACCTAGTCTGAAGCGCTTCCAATGTTGCAACAAACTAGGAAAAAATTACTTCTTGACCCTAAAATAGCATTCAGATGTCTCCTTGGATCAAGCAGCTATTACCCCACTAATTAGAAATTATATCACTGTATGTTATGTTTTTGCAAGTATTTATCAATTTGCAGTTTAAACATCTGTATATAAAAAATAAAAAAATAAAATAAAAAAAAGGCAGGTGAACGGTAGTGAGACCCAAGTGCAGGCAAGCATCTGTATACAGGTCACTCCAACCCTAATCAAAGCATGCAAACAAAAAGTAGAAAGTACAGGGCGCCACAGTCACTATAAGGGTAATCTGATGAATGGGGTTAAGAAGGAGTAAAAAAGTAGGGTAGATAATAACATATCGTCTGGCATAAACTCTTTTTAGTGAAAAGAACACTGAGGATAAATGGATCATCTTCTCTCCCTGAAGCAGTGGTTTTGTCAGAGTCTATACAGATGTTTAAGAAGGAGTAAAAAAGTAGGGTAGATAAAATAAAAATGTATTGAAAATATGAACAATACCAGCACACAATATGTGCAATAGATAAAAGATAAAAAAGAGCCACAATGGGCTACAGGTCCCTTAAGTATAGCAGCTCAATACGATAAAGTACAATGGTGCATACAAAATCTGAAAAGTGCAAATGCTAAAGTGCAGAATCAGCAAAGTGAAGAGGCAAAAAACCCAATCACTGATAAAGATTAAAAACAGCACTTAATCAAATACAGATGCAGCACAACAAGTAATAACCAAAGTACATAAAAAAAGAGACTACTGATACCAAAATACAGGGTCCCAGCTGTTGCTCAATGCGTTTCGTCTGTGTGACCTCCTCAGGAGCATCTCCGTTTTTTGCCTCTTCACTTTGCTGATTCTGCACTTTAGCATTGGCACTATTCAGATTTTGTATGCACCATTGTACTTTATTGTATTGAGCTGCTATACTTAAGGGACCTGTAGCCCATTGTGGCTCTTTTTTATCTTTTATCTATTGCACATATTGTGTGCTGGTATTGTTCATATTTTCAATACATTTTTATTTTATCTACCCTACTTTTTTACTCCTTCTTAAACATCTGTATAGACTCTGACAAAACCACTGCTTCAGGGAGAGAAGATGATCCATTTATCCTCAGTGTTCTTTTCACTAAAGAGTTTATGCCAGACGATATGTTGTAGAGCTGCCCTAATCTTATTGAAATTGGCTTGTTTTAAATTATACGTTTTAGTATAACCCACATGCTTTTGCTTTTTTTTTTTAGTTTATTTCAAAAATTACCATATTGTGATCACTATTTCCCAAATGCTCCCCTACTTGAATGTTGGTTAAAAGATCAACATTGTTTGTTATAACGAGATCCAGACAAGCATTCTTTCTAGTAGGTGCTTGTACCAGTTGTGACATAAAGGTGTAATTTAACACATTTAAAAACCTGATTTCCCTTGCTGAAGTACTAGTCCCTCTATCCCAGTTTATGTCCGGGTAATTAAAATCTCCAATAATTAACGTGTTACCCCGATTTGCAGCTTTCCCAATTTGCTCTAACAGCTGTTCTTCCTCACTAATATTTACATTAGGTGGTTTATAACATATCCCAACCAATAACTGATGTCCCTTTGTTTGCCCCAAGCAGATATCTACCCATAAAGCTTCCACATTTTCCTCGTCACACTCCACATGCCTATGATTTGACTTTAACTCATGGTTGACATACAAACAGACAAGACAGACAGACAAGTAACAGAAATTTACAAGAGCGTGTTCGTAACCGATAAATATTTCCTGATGTTCAGATGGAATTGCACTACAGTTTTCAAAAATGTCAGATACAAAATTCCCAGACTTTACTGCACTGTTAACAATAATAAATATTAAACCTGAGATTATAATTTACTCTCTAAATTAATAATTGGAAAATCATTTGTTACATTATGTAAATATAAAAAGTAAGGATTTTTTTTACAATGAAGAATTATGTGTTTTCTATTTTATTCTTAAATTGTATATTTTAACAAATACATTATTCTTGTATTGCTGGAATAGACAGGTAACAGGCCATATCACCAGTTGTGTGAGAAAAAAAAGATATATATATTTTTTGTAGTTTTAATGTTGAAGAATGAAGTGCTTTTTCCCACTCTTTTATCTTTAAATGTATTTTCATGATGAGTCAAAGGCAGACTTACTGCCTATATTTACATTTCTTTGATCAAGTAATTTATACAATATGCAGTTGTACTTGCACTTTACAAAGTCTACAAATCCCACTCAAAATATAGTTTATATACCTTTCTTCTCATTGGGAATCCTAGTTAAGCAATATCAAACCATTGTGTGAAAAAATACTTGGAAAAAGTTAAGAATACGAGTCTAAATAACACACATATATTAAAATAACAGCCAACACTTGGGTACTTAGCTCATCTTTTATTGTTTCCTTATTTTAATGTGTATATATATATATATATATATATATATATATATATATATATATAGTTGGGTTTATTCACTAAAGAGTAAGCTACTGACAACCGGCTGTGTATCTAAATAAATTAGATATTTCTCCTTTTAGCTATCTTGACTAGAATTTTACCAGAGATTTGCTTAATTTTATTTTGGTTAAAGGGATAACCCAGTGCCCAAATACCAAATAAGTAATCATTGTTTAGGAGATACTTGCATGTATTTAATTATGCATTTTTCCACTGGGTGTAGGCATAGAAAAAGCTTGCGAATCAGGCAGAAATTTTGTGTTTTGCCGTTGTACGTCCACCCATTCTAACCAAGCCCAGATTTTCTGAGATGACACACTCTTAACACACAAAGTTTTTTCAGCAAGATTTATGTCTGCAGTCTACCTTTAAATGAATACACCCTATAACATGATCTGTAGGTATATATACATATTCCAGATTTCCATAAATCCATCTCATGCTTTTAGTATGAACCAAGCAGGTTTATAGTGTGATGTAATTCCAGTAAAATACAAGTTTAGCAGGCTAAGATTGCCACAAGGCATATGTATGTATATGTGTTTGTAGTATCAGTTAGTTAATTACACGTAGCTAAGATACTGTTATCACTGTACTGACCAGGTGCAGGAATGTAAGAACTGGAATTACGCGTCCCTCTCCTTTGTATCAGATGAGCCACGTGGTTAGACCGGATGGATGAGTTTAGACTCTATTTATTAAATAGGTTAAGGGTATGTGTGGGTGTAGTTAATTGTGGGAGGAGCTACAGTGCTATATAAGGAATGTACTCTATGTATTCAGTACTCAGACTTTGCTGTATTTTGGTGACGCTAGTCCCTCTGAGTCCCGATCGGTGATCCAATAAAGAATCTCTTCCTTCCTGAAGAAACCTGTGTCCATCTCTCTGTGCTTGGCTTCCGTCAGTTTCTCCGGTATCATTTGGTGCATTGGCCGGGAAGCTCATCGTTCAACGGTAGCTGAGAGGCAGAGGCGTGAGACGGTCTATCTTTGCCCACGTTCTCTACGGCTGCACCCCTGAACTTCTGCGTGGACCTCCCTTCGTCTCGGCGCCACTGGTCTGTTGTCCAGGAGATCATCGGCCTCTACGTGAGAAGTGCTGGGGTGTCCCCGTCGATGAGTGTGAACTCAGGTTCAGGAACGAGGAGGTAAGACAACTGCTGTTTTAGACGGCAGGACCCACTAGGGGTATACCGATTGTGCGGTAGGCCCAAAGGGGTTTTGAATCTGTGTATCTGCCCCCTCTGTCGGAGGGAAGGAGCGAAGGCGCACCGCTCGATCGAACGCTCTTTAGTCAGACCGTTTGATTTGGTTAGTCAGGCGGGGTCCTGGTGTAAATAGCCCTAGCCGGACACCGGTGTCTTGTCTAGACTAGCGTTCTAGGGTGTATATTACGTTCGCTAGGTCGGAGGGACCGGGAGACTAAGCGGCGCCTGTGTAAATTCGGTTCGCTAGTTCTCATCCTATCTGGGCTAAGTGGGAAGGCGTGTAAATTTGGAACCCACTAGACTTTTGATAGTGCGACTAAGAGGCGCCTGTGTAAATTCGGTTCTCTAGCTCGCTATATATGTGGTGATTGGGCAGTGTGGCTAACCAAAACGGGTGTATATAGTTTTAGGTAGTCCATTCAAGGTACTGGCCAATAGTTTAGTTGGGAATTGTAAATGTGTTAACGATTGTTTTAGTAAAGTGTATATCTTGTTAGATAGCGCGAGCTCAGCCGTCTAGCGAGAGTGTTAATAGTGTGTTGCTGTATTATAGTGCACGGTACCATAACCCTGTATATTTACTGACATTATATAATAAGTACTAATCATTGTCGTCCATTGCATGTTTAACACCATAACCACTAATAATTGTATTGTGACCTTAACTTGTGCTTTGACCTATGCTAACCGTACTGTAACCGCTATTTGTAAAAGACGATGTTACTGGGGTGTGTTATAGACGGGTAATTCGTATATAGAGAATTATAGCGTGGGTGACTGTATAGTTACGCCAAAGGGCATAATATTGATTATATAGTGACTGGTGTAACAGCTGTGTGTGTACGGGAATTCCCTGAGTGTTTATTGTTATTGTGTACGTTTCACTTGGTAACCGTACCACGTGGTGCTGTTGCCAGAGGAAACGGGTGTGACTGTTGAATAGTACGCGTGTATAGTATTCGTTGTCGACGACGTTCCATTGTTAAGTATGGGTGCGTCGCAGTCAACGATTCCGGATCCCTTAGGATGTATGGTTAAGAATTTTAAAAAGGGATTCAAAGTTTGTGATTTTGGGGTAAAGATGTCTCCTGTACGTTTGGTCACTTTGTGTACTAGGGAGTGGCCTACTTTGGTTGCGGCATGGCCGCCACGTGGCAGTTTGGATCCAACTCTGGTACAGCGCTTACACGTGGCTGTATCGGGTAGGCCTGAACTTTACGGCCAGTTTCCTTATATTGACTGTTGGAGACAGGCCGTAAATGACTCGCCAAAATGGCTCCAGACATGCCACGAGGAGCAGTGTCGCCTCATGGTAGCTAGGACTTGCTCGTCCACTAGGACTGGTGTTAGGCCCATTTTGGACACGCCCCCTGAGTCCGAGATCCCTTTGCCGCCCCCTTACTTTCCGTTAAGAAGAAGTGACGCAAACGCAGGAAGTCCTGCACCCCTCCCCTCATTACCCTCATCCACTTCCGCTTCCTCCTCCAGTACAGGATCCACCCCCCCTCGTACTAAATCTCCCCTTCCGGAACCAGAATCCACCCCCATTAGAAACGAATATCCTGATTTGGCGCCACTTCAGACTTCCGGTCAAGCTTCATCTAGCTCGGCTCGAAGTGTTTTATTTACGACCTTTTCCCAAAACCGACCTCCCACATCCCCATACCCTATCTCTCCCCGACCGGAACCCATGACTGACGCCTCTCTACGTAGCCCCATCCAAACCCGACAGTTGACTGGTGCCCAACAATTAAAGCACTATCAGATGCCTCTTCGTCTGAATCCCGGGTCAGCTTATATCGATGCCGCAGGTCAAATGGCACACGCTGACCCAGTCTTCGTATATGTCCCATTTACCACAACCGATCTTTTAAACTGGAAGACCCATAATTCCTCGTATACTGAGAAACCACAAGCTATGACTGATCTGTTCACCTCAATAGTACAGACGCATAATCCGACATGGGCTGATTGCCAGCAGTTACTAATGACTTTATTTAACAATGAGGAAAGGACAAGAATAAATCAAGCAGCCATTAAAGCATTAGAGGATAGAGCCCGTGCTTTGAACCAAGCCAATCCAGCAGCATGGGCCGCGACACACTATCCCAACACCGATCCCGATTGGAACGTAAATGGTGCTGATATGGTTCAACTCAGAGCCTATAGAGACGCTATAATTGCTGGCATGAAAGCCGGAGGAAAGAAAGCCATTAACATGTCGAAGACAGTTGAGGTGATCCAGAAAAGCGATGAAGCGCCCAGTGTCTTTTATGACCGATTATTGGAGGCATACCGCTTGTATACCCCCTTTAATCCGGAAGACGCAGACAATTCCCGAATGGTTAACTCCGCCTTTGTCAGCCAAGCATACGGAGATATTAAGCGCAAGCTACAAAAGTTAGAAGGGTTTGCAGGTATGTCCATCACCCAACTAATGGAGGTAGCAAATAAGGTCTATATGAACAGGGATACAGAAAGTAAGAAAGAGGAAGAGCGCAAGATGCGTAAAAAGGCTGATATGCTAGCGGTAGCGATCGCAGGCGTAGATAAACGGGGCCCAGATAGAGGCAATAATAGATGGAGTAGGGAGCCTTTGAGTAGGGATCAATGCGCGTATTGCAAGGAAGAAGGGCATTGGAGGAACGAATGTCCGCAAAGAGAGCAGTACGAGAGAGACCAACCCAGGGCAGGCTACGGAAACTTTAGAGGTAGAGCGAGAGGTAGAGGAGGCCCCGGAGGGAGTAATGGTTATAGAGGGAGTAATGGGAACAGAGGAAGTGTTAGGGAAGACAGGTATATTCCAGCAGCGCAAAGGTCCCGCGATAGAGAAGGTAGGGACTTTGTAGGATTGGCTGACACTGTCATGGAGGACTATTGATACCGACCGGGCTCCATCCCCCTTGGTCGAGCGGAGCCTATGGTCGATGTATCAATAGGGGGGAAAAGGAGTGCGTTCATGATCGACACTGGTGCTGAACATTCAGTGGTGACTAATCTAGTTGCTCCTCCATCTGGAAGGACTATTACTGTGATAGGAGCAACTGGAAGAAGTGCTGAAAAACCGGTTCTTAAAAGTCGACTCTGTACATTGGGAGGCCACGTAGTAAAACACCAATTCCTTTATATGCCTGAATGTCCAGTCCAATTGCTGGGACGTGATATGCTATCAAAATTACAAGCGCAGATTACGTTCCTACCAAATGGAACAACATCCTTAAAGTTTAATGGACCTTCAGGTATTATGACTTTATCCGTACCAAAGGAAGAAGAGTGGCGACTTTATACAGTGTTGACTAGCCAAAACCCTAGGAGTGATGAGACATTGTTTAACATACCAGGAGTTTGGGCAGAGAACAACCCACCAGGACTGGCCCGCAATATTCCACCAATAAAAATTGAACTGAAACATGGGGTTTATCCAGTGAGCCTAAGACAATATCACATTCCGCAGAAGGCTAAGAAGAACATCCAATCCTATCTGGATAAGTTCATACGGTATGGTATCCTAAAATTCTGTACTTCCCCCTGGAACACCCCATTGCTGCCTGTTCAAAAGCCCGGTACAGATGAGTATCGACCTGTACAGGACTTAAGAGCAGTCAATGATGCGGTTGTTAGCATACATCCAGTTGTACCCAATCCATATAACCTGCTTGCTTTAATTCCGGGCGGGGCTACTTACTTCACAGTCTTAGATCTCAAAGATGCCTTCTTTTGCCTCCGAATTGCCGCAGAAAGCCAATGTATTTTCGCTTTCCAATGGGAGAACGCTGTAACGGGCTCAAAACGCCAAATGACTTGGACAAGACTGCCCCAAGGGTTTAAAAATTCACCTACCCTATTTGGTTCAGCTCTAAGTCAAGATCTACTGGATTTCGAGTCTATCCCAGGAGAATGTGTATTGTTACAATATGTAGATGACTTGTTGATAGCAGCAGTTACAAAAGAAAAATGTCAGCAAGCAACGCACGATCTACTACATATTCTCTGGAAGGCAGGATACAAGGTGTCCAGGAAGAAGGCTCAGTTGTGTTTGCCAACTGTCAAGTATCTGGGATTCCATATCTCTGAAGGTCAAAGGATTATGGGGCCAGAGAGAAAAGAAGCTGTCTGCCAAATACCAATACCCAAGAATAGAAGACAAGTGCGAGAATTCTTGGGGGCAGCAGGCTTCTGTAGGATATGGATTCCCAGCTATGCGATACTGGCAAAACCTCTGTACGCAGCCATCAAAGGTACAGAGCACGACCCCTTCTTATGGACCCGAGAACAGCAAACGGCATTTGAAGATGTGAAGAAGGCTTTGATGAGTGCCCCAGCATTAGGTTTACCTGATCACACACGACCATTCTACTTATATGTACACGAGCAAAGAAGAATGGCTGTGGGAGTATTGACACAGTACTTGGGATCATGGCAAAGACCTGTTGCCTACATGTCTAAGCAACTGGATGCAGTGGCCAGCGGACTTCCACCTTGTCTAAGAGCCGTAGCTGCAGCCGCCCTGCTAGTAGCTGAAGCCGATAAACTCACTCTGGGTCAAGAACTTTATGTACGAGTCCCACATGCAGTACAGACGTTGTTGGATTACAAAGGAAATCATTGGTTTAGTAACAGCCGTATGACCAAGTATCAAGCAATGTTGTGTGAAAACCCAAGAGTGCATTTAGAGACTGTAAACACCTTAAATCCAGCTACCCTTTTGCCGCAACCTACTGAAAGTCAACATGATTGTTTGGAAGTAATGGATGAAGTATTTTCAAGTAGACCAGATCTTCGTGATTTTCCCATCCAGAACCCCGATGTTCAATATTACACCGACGGCAGTAGTTATGTGAAAGAAGGGATCCGCTATGCAGGATATGCAGTGACAACAATAGACAAGGTGATAGAAGCTCGGCCACTGGCGAAAGGAACATCAGCACAAAAGGCAGAATTAATAGCACTAACACGAGCGTTACAATTGGCTGAAGGTTTAAGAGTAAATATCTATACGGACTCTAAGTATGCGTTTTTAACCACTCATGCCCACGGAGCTTTGTATAAAGAAAGAGGACTACTGAATTCAGAAGGCAAAGAAATCAAGTACGCAGCTGAAATCCTACAACTATTGGAAGCAGTGTGGGAGCCGAAAGAAGTCGGCATCATACATTGTCGAGCGCATCTGAGAGGAGATGGTGATGTAACCAAGGGAAATCGGATGGCAGATAGTGCAGCTAAGCGTGCTGCTGAATCAGGAAGACAGGAGTATGTGGGGCATATAGCTGCTCTTATACCAACTCCACTGTCCCAATGGACTCCAGTTTATACAGCTCAAGAAGAGGAGTGGTTAAAGACTGAACCGGGAAAGTATTTGGAGAACAAGTGGTATCAGCTAGAAGATGGAAGAATAGTCATACCAGCATCACTAGCGGTAGAAATTGTCCAAAATTATCACAACGGGACACATTCTGGGAGAGACAGTACTGAAGAATCTCTCAGGAAACATTTCTACATACCAAGATTGTCCAACTTGACTCAGGCCATTGTACGCAGATGTGTAACGTGTGCTAAGAATAATGCAAGACAAGGACCAGTAAAGCCACCAGGAGTCCAGTTTATGGGGGGACTCCCCATGTCCGATCTACAAATAGACTTTACAGTAATGCCTAAATCGGGTGGACATCGTTACCTGTTGGTAATTGTGTGCACCTATTCAGGCTGGGTAGAAGCATGTCCTACTCGTACAGAGAAAGCAGGAGAAGTTGTAAGATTCCTGCTACGAGAAATAATACCCCGATATGGACTACCCTGTTCTATAGGATCGGACAATGGTCCAGCTTTTGTTCATCAGTGCCTACAACAACTGACTCATATGCTTGGTATAAAGTGGAGGCTTCATACTGCATATAGACCCCAGAGTTCTGGTAAGGTAGAGAGAATGAATAGAACTATAAAGAACCAGTTGGCTAAAATGTGTCAGGAAACCCAACTTAAGTGGAACGTTCTCTTACCCATAGCTTTATTGCGAATCCGCAGTACCCCTACCAGAAGGATGGGCCTCTCTCCTTTTGAAATCATGTATGGGCGACCACCTCCCGTACTTGGTAACTTAAGGGGGGACTTGAGTCAGTTGGGAGAAGGAATTACCCGGCAGCAGGTTGTAGAGTTGGGTAAGACTATGGAGGAGGTACAGAAATGGGTACAAGATAGATTACCTGTGAATATTTATCCCCCTGTTCATAGTTATCATCCAGGAGACCAAGTGTGGATTAAAGAGTGGAATAATGTACCGTTAGGGCCCAAGTGGAGAGGTCCTTATGTTGTTCTTTTGTCTACCCCTACAGCGATAAAAGTAGCCGAAGTAACTCCGTGGATACATCACTCCAGGGTTAAACCAGCAGCAGTCGATTCTTGGCAAATTACAGCAGATCCAGAGAATCCCTGCAAGATCCGGTTGAAACGCACTACTCAGTCGGAGTAACGAGGAATTATTGTGGATTACAAATTTTATTGTTACAGGTGTGAGTGAGAAGGCCATAATAAAGCCTGTCCGCTTACCAACACATAGTGTATAAGCCAGGAAAGTCTCGAAGGGACACCTGTGAAGACGAGCAGAACTCCATTCCCTGCAGCCCTCACATCCTGGAAGCTGAGGTTCCATCGCACGGACGAAGACTGAGGATGACGGCGAAAGATGTGCTTTTGATTGGGTTTATTTATATGTGTTTTTATATTCAGGAAGGTAGAGGTACCGACACTCCTAGCTGTGAGGTATGCATTAAGACTACGAGAACAGGTAACCATATTTCCCAAACCCTAATTTGGCATTCACAATACGAATGTAAAGGAGAGGTATCAAGATGTAGATACCTAAATATAGACTATAGTGTGTGCCATTTAGGAGTAGGAGAACCTAAGTGCTTCAGTCCAGAGTATCAACCTCGTACAATTTGGTTGACTCTCAGGAATGGAGATCCTCAGGGGACCCTAATTAATAAGACGGTGTTAGAATCCGTACATTCTTCGGGTGTTCTGCTATTTGATGCATGTAAGGCGATATCAAGTGGTAGAAAACCGTGGAATGTATGTGGGGATCTTAGATGGGAGAGGACGTATGGGTCTAATGATAAATATATTTGTCCCAGTAGTAAAAATAAATATGTGAGTCCTAGATGCCCAAATAAAGACTATAACTTTTGTCCATATTGGTCTTGTGTGGGGTGGGCGACTTGGGGACAGACAGTAGATAAAGACATGATAGTGACTAAGTTGCCGACTAGCCCTTATTGTAAGTCTATGGAATGCAACCCAGTCCATATACTTATTAATAACCCCGACAGGTTCCTAGATAAGTATGGAAATTTATTTGGGTTTCAGATATACGGGACGGGTTTAGATCCTGGGACATTATTGTTTATAGGAATAGAGACTGATACGGTATCCTCCCAGACTCATCAAGTATACCATTCCTTTTATGAAGAGATGAGTATAGATAATAAGATCCCCCATAACGCTAAAAACCTGTTCATTGACCTAGCTGAAAGTATTGCCGGTAGTCTTAATGTTACCAACTGCTATGTGTGTGGAGGTACTAACATGGGAGACCAATGGCCTTGGGAAGCAAAGGAGGTAATGTCCGGTTCTGAGGCAGTTGACCAACTAATATCTACACAAGCCGATTATCATTTGAGTGTTAGAGGTAAATCTGAGTGGAGATTAAAGACCTCCATCATAGGTTATGTTTGCATAGCAAGGAAAGGAATAATGTATAATACTTCTGTAGGAGAATTAACTTGTCTAGGGCAAAAAGCTTATGATGATGATACTAAAAATACAACTTGGTGGTCGGCTTCAAATGTCTCAGAACCATCTAACCCGTTTGCTAGATATGCCAGTTTAAAGGATGTGTGGTTTGATTTATCCATCACATCTACCTGGAGAGCCCCAGCAAATTTGTACTGGATCTGTGGTAAGAAAGCCTATTCGGAGTTGCCACAGGACTGGGAAGGGGCATGTGTGTTGGGTATGCTCAAACCATCCTTCTTCTTGTTACCGATTGAAACAGGTGAGACTTTAGGTGTTAAAGTGTATGATGTGAATCATAGGAAGAAAAGGGGACCCTTAGAGATAGGCACCTGGGAAGATAATGAATGGCCTCCCCAGCGTATCATAGATTATTATGGGCCAGCCACGTGGGCAGAAGATGGTACCTTTGGTTATAGAACCCCAATTTATATGCTCAACCGTATTATAAGATTACAGGCGGTGGTTGAGATTATTACTAATGAGACCTCACAAGCACTCAATCTTCTAGCGAAGCATAATACCAGGATGAGGACAGCAGTGTACCAAAATAGATTAGCCTTGGATTACCTTTTGGCAGTAGAGGGAGGTGTATGTGGGAAGTTTAACCTGAGCAATTGCTGTCTTCAAATAGATGACGAAGGGCAAGCAATAGCTGAGCTTACTAGCCATATGGTTAAACTAGTGCATGTGCCTACTCAGGTATGGAAAGGGTACAATCCAAGTAGTTGGTTTGGTAGCTGGTATGAGTGGTTTGGAGGGCTTAAGGCAGTGGTAGGTGGAGTCCTACTGATTTTACTGTTGTGTCTACTCCTACCGTGTCTTATACCCTTAGTAGTTAGGTCTGTGCAAAGCCTGATAGGAAGTATAGCAGAGAGGAAGGCTGCTGCACAGATAATGGCGATATATAAGTATAAGGCTCTAGATCAAGGAGAACCAATGCAGGAAGATGAGTGTTAAAAGATTCACATCATAAGATAAGTCTGGTCTGGTTCATGGTAACCTGAGGTATATGCAAACCAAGGTTAAGTGATGCCTCAAGTAATTGTGAAATATCAGAGGCATCAAAGGGGGGAATGTGATGTAATTCCAGTAAAATACAAGTTTAGCAGGCTAAGATTGCCACAAGGCATATGTATGTATATGTGTTTGTAGTATCAGTTAGTTAATTACACGTAGCTAAGATACTGTTATCACTGTACTGACCAGGTGCAGGAATGTAAGAACTGGAATTACGCGTCCCTCTCCTTTGTATCAGATGAGCCACGTGGTTAGACCGGATGGATGAGTTTAGACTCTATTTATTAAATAGGTTAAGGGTATGTGTGGGTGTAGTTAATTGTGGGAGGAGCTACAGTGCTATATAAGGAATGTACTCTATGTATTCAGTACTCAGACTTTGCTGTATTTTGGTGACGCTAGTCCCTCTGAGTCCCGATCGGTGATCCAATAAAGAATCTCTTCCTTCCTGAAGAAACCTGTGTCCATCTCTCTGTGCTTGGCTTCCGTCAGTTTCTCCGGTATCAATAGTACAATGAAGCCATTAAAGACATATAAGACATTAATCAGGAGAGTTATAACTCCTGCATATAATCTTGTTTTTTTTTCGTTTTTTTTTATTATTATTTTTAATAAAAATATGTTGTATTGTATCAAACCCTGTTCACAAAAAAAATGCATTTGTGTGGCTATATCTTGGATTTAAAACCCTACAATGTCTGACTCAGGCCTCTATTTAAAAGGCTTTCCAAATGATTCTATTCTGTTTGAAAACACTTCCACACAATGTATCTACAGAAGTCACCATTAAGGTCTATGGGCATTTTTATAGATAAATAATTTGAAACGTTTTTTTTTTTTTTTTTTTATAAATTCTTTTATTATTTTTTCAAAACACTTATACAGAAAGACCGACAAACAAAACATGAGTTGTTTTGTATAATAATAAACATAAAAAACAGGTCAGTACTTATTCCAACAAACAAACCCAATACATAGTACAACATTATCTGCGGGGGTAAGCCAGAGGGTAAGCCAGGGGGGGGGGGGGAGGGGGGGTTGTCTATACTCAGGCCACTAATTCATTGGGAAACAACTGAGCACTTTTCGCTCATTGATTCAGGGAATAGTTTCTAAATTATTAACCCAACTCTGCCATAGATCAAATCTTTTTGGGGAATTCAGATATGGTATACTTAAATCTCTTTCCATCCTCGCCTGGAGGTTAATTTGATTTTTAATAACCTCCCAGGGCAGAATTTGATTTGATTTCCAATTCCGTGCCACCACAATTTTAAATGCGATACAACAGTGAATTATAAAACTTCTTATTGAGTGTGACATATTCGGCCACTGCATATGTAGCAGAATTACCTCTGGTTTCCTTTCGAGTTCTATTCCTGTTAAATCTTTAATAAACCTTATCAATCTCACAATTGAAAGCTGAATATTTGAGCAGCTCCACCATATGTGGAGAAATGAACCAACCTCTTTTTCACATCTCCAACATCTAGCTGTAACTCCTGGGTATATCTGAGATAATTTACTCGGGACTAAATACCATCTATAAATCACCTTATAGTGGGTCTCCAAAAGATTTAAGCATTGGACCTGACTAAGAGTGTTATTTATGGCTTTACACCAATCTTGGTGTTCCAAAGTACAGCTTAAGTCTTTTTCCCATTTATCCTTTTGTGGAAAACTAGACACTTCTTTAATATTTCTAATTACCTCTATAGCTTTAGCCAGGACTTTAGGTATGGCCTGATTTGAGAATATTAGTTTCAACATAGTAAGTGAATTTCCTATCTTTCTACTAAGATGTTTTTGCAAAAAATATTTAAGCCTCAGATAATTAAAGCTCTCTCGTTGAGAGAGGTGATATTTTTGTAGAATAGAACTAAAAGACATTATTTTGTCTGAAGATAATATCTGTGACACTTTAATTATACCATGTACTCTCCAGCTCTCTAAAGACAAATCGGACAGATTGGCCTCTACAATCCTCAGATTTGCCGAATCCATTATTGTAAATTTCAAATCTAGTTTCTTTTTAATTTCCTCCCAAACTGGCATCATTTGGGCCCATATCCTATTATTGTTAATGTCGATCCCCATTTTATCTAGACTTTTCGTATTCCATATCATGCCCTCAGGGGTTTTCAAACCTAGATCTTCCATTTCAATATTAAACCAACTTTCTTCTTTGGCACCCGCTAGTTGGGACCTATACATATGTGTGATCACATTTGCCCAATACATCACTTTTATATTGGGGAAATTTAATCCCCCTTCCTTGGTTTTCAGTGAGAGAATATTTCTATTAATTCTATTTTTTTTTCCTTTATTGATAAAATTTTCTAAATTGTTTTGAAGTAACGTCAGCCATATTGCTGGGATCTTTAAAGGAATCATTTGGAATACATAATTCCATTTAGGAATAATATAGGAATTAATAACATTCATACGGCCCCACCAGGTAATCTGCATATTTCTCCATTCTTTAAGTAATGAGTTTGTACTTTTTAATAACTTTAAGAAGTTTTCTTCCATCATTCTGTCTAAATTCTTAGTAATAATTATACCTAAGCAGTCGAATTTCTGGGGCGCCCATATAAATGAGTATTTATTACTAATTTCTTCCCTTGCTTTCTTGTCTAATTCAATGCCCATAACAACCGTTTTTTCATTATTTAACTTGTAATTGGCTAGGTAGCTATACTTTCTAACTTCCTCCATTAAATGTTGCAAAGAGCTGATTGGGTCAGTGATTGATAGCAGAATATCATCCGCATACATGCTGATTTTAAATTCTTTATCCCTTATTTTGTAGCCTTTTATATCTTCATTATTCCTAATATTTTCCGCTAGTGGTTCTATGGAGAGGATATATAACAAAGGGGAGAGCGGGCAACCTTGTCTCACCCCGTTATTTATATATACCCAGTCTGAGCAGACATTTGGGCCTACTATTCTAGTTGAAGGGTTTTTATATACCGACATAATACCTCTTAGCATCCAGCCATCTATTCCATATGCTTCTAGAGATAATTCTAAGAACTTCCAATTCAGCCTATCAAAAGCTTTTTCTGCGTCAACTGCTAAAGTCATAAGGGGAATATGTTTCTTGTTGGCGTTATCTATGATGTCTATAATTCTCCTTGAATTGGAGCCTGCCCATCTCTCTGGTATAAAGCCAACTTGGTCATTATGGATTAAGATTCTAGTAATACTCTTAAGACGGTCTGCTAGAATGGATGAAAATATTTTTACATCAGAATTGATTAAAGATATGGGCCGATAACTGGACATGGCAGTTGGATCTTTTCCCTGTTTCAAGATGGGCAGCATATTTGCTCTTGTCATCTCTTCCGGGAAACTACCCACTTGCACTGCGTTATTAAATGCTAATGCCAATTGTTTGCTCAGAATAGATTTAAATGTATAAAAAAATAGATTAGAGAATCCGTCTGGGCCGGGAGTTTTTTGTTTCTTACTTCTCATTATGGTCCGATTTACCTCCTCCTCTGTGATCTGTTTATTTAGACTCTCCTTCTGAGTCTGATCTATTTTTAGAAGGTTTGTACTAGTCAGGTATTGTTTAATCTTATTTATAGGGGCTTCATCAGGGATATTATATAACGCTCCGTAGTATTCTCTAAAACAATTGCCAATATCTTTTGGATTTGTATAGGTTATTTGATTGTGTACAATCTTTAGTATCTGAGCGTTGGCCTGTTGTTTCTTCAATTTATTGGATAACATCTTTTTTTTTTTTTTTTTCAGCCTGTTCATTTTTATTTACATATCATTTAAACTCCTTTATTCAACAGGGTAGGTTGATGTGCACTCATACAGAATTCTTCGGTTCCTTAAACACTATAAGTGCCCCCGAGTTCTGTTTCAAAACGTTTTTTTTTTTTTTTTTTAATTCTTTATTTTTGTAGTGCGTAAGTTTACAACAATTGCTCGTGAGGTACCCCAAAGGTAAACCTCTAGCACATTTCAAACATTATAACATCAAGGTACAATAAAAACTAGCACAATTTTTATATATATGTATGTGGTGAAGTCAGGTGGTAAACAGCTTGTGGTAAAGGAGCTTAGCTTCTGCTATGACATTTCGATTACTGTGTATTATATTATGATTATTCTGTGAATTGACGAGTGTCTACTGGGGTTGATACCGGCTGTCAGGTGTACGGACGGATAAGCCTTCCGTTCCTCTATAGATTTTATACAGGTTGGAGCGCCATAGCGTTCCCCATTGACTAGGAAAACTGTGCCTATCGGTGTAGCAGTTACTCGGCACTAGGCAGCGATCTATCGCATGTTTAGCTTGGGACTAGATAGCGGGGTTTTGAGCGGAGTCCTAAGTTGTACATATATCAGTCGTGTGGAGCAGTAAGTGGGTGTCAGGTTGGGATCCCCTCTGTGGCTACAAATTCAGTTGGTCCAGGCTAGGTCACTCCTGTTATACATGCTAAACACAATATTTAAACAGACGAAGCAAACTAGACATATGGATAAGTACCGCATCATAGCGATTACATGACACCTCATGGGGAAGCAAGTTGTTGAGAGCCCCGTTGTAGTGATGGGCTTGCGGAAGGTGTACATAATCAAAACAAGAGATCCTAGGCGTACTGGCCACATTGCCATCTTTGGCCTTATGACAATAAAGCTGAGGCTACTTTTGACTCTTAGGGGGAGTAACAAGGCTTAGTTAAACACGATAGTTAAACTGTGCTGGTACAATAGAGAGATATCCAGTTGGTGGGTGCAAGTAAAACAAAGTGTTATTTTTATGAGTCAAATTAGGTATTAATGGCTCGTGGGATCAGACTGGAGAGTGGCTTGTGCTCTGTGGCCCAAGCCTGGTACTTTATGGATCCTACTAAAAATAAACAAAATCGAAGCTAATGAAGGAGTGTAACAGTAGGAAAATAAAATGAAAAAGCAAAACTGTGGTATGAGTCACTTTTGATCGGGTGGAAGTCAGCTGTGGGTATTCCGTGGCTGGGGTGCCGGTGTCAGGTATGGGTAAGCTGAGTTGGCAGGTACCGAGCTCAATATACAAGTCTCCTAGTCTTTTTTCTTTAGTTTTAACTTCATGGTTTAATTTTATAAGGTACCCTCTCAGTACTGCTTTAAAGGAGCACCAGGTATTTAGATTTGATGTATCCGATGGGTCATTCTCCTTAAAAAAACAGTTTATCAGCCTCTCCAGTTTAGTCTTACAGTTTTTATTGTATAACAGATAGTTATTTATTTTCCACGTTGTAGTATTTCTGGTTATTAAGTTGTCTTTAATTTCAAATATATACATACTATGATCTGACCAGACATTTTCTACTATATTTATTTTGCTCATATTGTTCACTAGATTTAAATTGCCCCATATCATATCAATTCTTGAATATGTATAGTGGACTTTAGATAGATGGGTATAGTCCCTTACTTCTGGATTTTGGAGACGCCAAACATCGAATAAATCAAATCTATTTTTAGTATTAGTTAATGAGCTCGCATTTTTTATTATTGTTTTGTTTATAACACTCCCTTTCATCACTTTTTTGTCTTTTGATGGGTCTAATATGCAGTTAAAATCTCCTGCAACTATATATAATCCTGTTTTAATTTGATCTACCTTATTTAATATTTTGTTTAATTGTGAGACTGGGGCTATGTTGGGTAAATATATATTGACTATAGTATATTTCACTTCGTTTATCAGACCTACTAATATCAGAAATCTACCTTCTTTGTCTAATTCCTGATAGAGTGTCTCCCACTTAACTCTTTCTGAGATTATCACTACCACGCCTCTTTTTTTTTTCTCCTTCATGGAGGCATGTATAATAATTGGGAACTTCTTTCCCCCCCACGTTGGTTTCTCATTTTGTCTCCAATGAGTCTCTTGTACTAGGCAGATGTCAATTTTATCTTTTATCATTTGGTTGCGCAACAGGGATCTTTTATACACCGTATTCAGGCCTTGAGCGTTTATAGACAAGAACTTAACCATATTTTGTTCTTCTCCTTCTCCTTTCCCCCCTCCTGACTTTAAAACCTCGCAGATAACACAAATATAAGACAAACAACATTACAACAGCTAGGGACATTTTAAGTCCCAAAACTACACCTATCTCTCCAGAGACCATAACCTGGCCTCTGTGGATAGCCCCCATCTCGTAAGCAACCTCTTGCTCCGAGACTTGTGCTTATGTAAAAAAGCATCAGGCAGGGCCATGGGGTAGCATCTAAGGGCACGAACCTGGGGGGAGAACCAAAAGGGAGGAGAGGAGAGAGGAGAGGGAAAAGAAAAAAAAAACAAAACAATTGCAGTTCAATTATGCTAAATTGTGCTACTTGTTTCCTCTTATATGTATTATTCATTGTACTATTTTGTGCCCATTACTTCAACCTTATATATATTGTCCTGTGATTAATTTTCTACACCGTTCCTTTTTCTAACCCTCCATAGTGATTGCTTATTTCGATTTATTTCAGTTTATCTATTCCTTACGCATTCTATACTATAACACTCCAGTTTAAATAATCTAGCGACCTTACTGCACTTATATCTTTAATAAATGTTCAATACAGATTTACCCTTCACCCGTTTGGTGCTATGTTCAGTGAAGTTACAACCCATAACAGATAATAGATACTTTTACCCTTTATAAGGTTTAGCCCTTCCTAATCATTCATTATACTAATTTGTGCCCGTTACATTCAATCTTATTTATAATATCATTTAATTCGTTTTTTACAGAGAGCCTTTTTCTAATCCTCCATAGTGAGTACTTGTTTATAATATGATACCCTGATTTAAATATTCCAGCAGCCTTACTGCCATTATCTCATTGTATCCTTATTGTGCTCTATTTCCCTTTTAACCCTTCAATCATTAGGTGATATATTTAATAAATTAAACAAACTTTTACATTGTGACTTTATCTTTGTTACTCTTATAATCCTTTACCAAATAAAACCTTAATTGCCTCACCCTTTCTCCTATTATATTGCGTACCCCTATATCTTCTATTATTCTATAATTATTACTTCTTCTTTATCTATACTTAAGTACCACTTTCAACAAATCCTGCAATAGCAAAAAAAAAAAACACAAAAAAAAAAAACATTTTATCTTCATTGGCTAATTTAGTTTTTGGAGAGCATACTCGCATTAGTCCAGTCCTCTAGCTCTTTAGCTGAAGTAAATGTTCTCCATCTATCTTCCCACCACACAATTATTTTGGATGGCTGTATCCATTTATATTTTATCTCATTTTGCTTTAGTGGTTCTAAGGCTTGATGAAAAGTTTTTCTCCAGCGTCTAGTTTGAATTGAGAGATCTTGAAAGGTGATTATCTCTTTAAATTTCTCCGAAAGATTTTCTTTATTCCTCAGCAGATTCAGCACTTTTTGTTTACATGAGAATGAAAAGAAACATGCTATAACGTCTCTTGGATAATGAGACGGAACTTCCTTAGGTATTCTTAATCTATGTATCCTTTCTATGATGGGAACAGCGGTTTCACACTGTAGTCCAGCTTCCTGAAAAAAAGATAGTAGATAGTCCTTTAATTGATCTTGAGTTACAGCTTCAGGAATATTTCTGAAGCGCACATTGCACCTTCTTGATCTGTCTTCCAGATCTCTAATCTTCAGATTCATTTGTTGTAGTTTATCTTCTGTTTGAATATTCTCTGATTGCAAGTTCTTTATTTGATCTTCCATTATAGTAATTTTATCCAATGCAGGAGTTAATTTTGTATTCATTCTCTCCATCTCTATTTTAATTGTGTTTAAACTGATGGTGATCTGATTGGCTATCAATGCCGCTTGCTCCTCCAATTTAGTCACAAGAAAATCTTGAGAAACAAAGTTAATCTGTTCCAAGCTTTTTAGGCTTACTGTCTGTGTGATCTGGTCTTGATATAGGATCTCGCTGTCTTTCCTGCCCTGTTTTTCTTTATTGGGTGAGAAGAACCCTGATAGTCTCGTGGGCTGGGAGTCCTCTTTTTTCTCTCTGGACTTAATTTGTTTCTTGGTCGTCATTATGGAGCTCTTTCTGTCCTTCCCTTGTTCGGGAGAAGAGTGGCCCTTTAAAAATGATGTCTCTGCTAGCCAGTAGCGTTTATCGTTGTTTCTGAGCTTTTATGAATAGCTGCTAAGCTTATATAAGCATTAATCTATTACAGCCTCTTTATAACTCTTTATTATATTTCTCTTCTCTTTTTTCTTTCCCCTTTTCTGTTCCCTTAACACACAGGCGATCCCTCCACTCCCTGATTTTACACAGCCCTCTTATCGAGACCAGTATATACCAGTAAACACTTATCTTTTATAGAAGCTTTAAATATCTTCTTCTGGTCCCCGTAGCGCTTTAGGAGCCTTTTAGCCCACCTCAGTGGTTGATGCAGCCAGCTCTCTCTTCAGCCGGATCTCCCTTCAGCTCTCTTTCACTCTGTCTTTAGCAGCCTTAAGCCTCTCGTTTCTCTGCGTCTCTCCTCGCCTCCTCACCTCATCTCTCGTCCCCTCACTCGCGCCCGCGCCCGCTCCTCATAGCTCCGCCTCTCGACGTGCGCACGTGGCGACCTCACGCAATCACGTCATCACGATGAAACGTTTTTCTAACAGTATTGAATCATTTTGAAAACATATTAAGTCGAGACCTCAATTTAATCACAGCATGTGCCAAAGCAATACACAGAATGGCTGTTTATTCACCGTTTTTATCCCTGATTCTGGAAAAAAATGCATCAAACTTTCATACTTCTTTCGGTGCAGGTTTGTGTCATTACAGAATGTGCGTTACCGTGGAATAATTTCTAATGAGTTGTGTACATGAGATTGAGGTTCAAATCAGAAGAAAGTAAGGGATATTGCAGGGTGTTTAAGGACAATTTGTGAGATAATACTGGCCCCAAAATGTATGTTCACTCACTATAAACAACACATAGGAAATAATGTAGATCCTCTTTACCGAGATGATATAGACATAAAATTTGGACACTGAAACCTATGCCAAAATATCTATCACTAATGCACTGTAGCACATAACAGGGTTGTAAAGAAGTGTTTTATTACTGAAAAGGTATGTCTCACATTACCATATTACAGTGGTCTGTTTTAAACATATTCTGTAATACACAACAGAATCTATTATGTGCGTGACTACCTTTTCGGCAATAACCATACATCACTTCTAATGCAGGCATTTATCTTTGCTATCTTGCAGACATTTGGAGAAATATGTTGTGGTACGCAAGATCATTTGTAAAACTCACTTTTTTTATAGCCTGAGAAAAAACTTTATTATTTAGGAGCTATCTTTAATAGGTCAGCACGACTGAGGCTCAATATGACTAAGAAATGCACTGCGTTCATATGGGTTGTATGGCCGTGGCATTTTTGTGCTGTACATCCCAGATTGCTCGTCTAATCTAACATCCTCACATGACCTCTGAATTGACAAATATGTCACGTGGTTAGTTAATTGTCGAGAATAAGACACTGAGGAATCTCTATAAACAAAGGATAGTGCTTAGTGATATCTAGTGAGGTCGTAGGTAACATCATTCATGGTAAAGAAGGAATTGTGAAAGTTCGATAAAACCAATATTGCTTTATTCCCAAGAGGGATAACTAACTACCCTCAAGTAAGGGTAATTTTTGCAATTCTTGGTTATTGTGCAAGTTGGTCAATATTAAATCGGGGCATCCAAAGTTTTAAATGTCTTTAACCCCTTAAGGACCAAACTTCTGGAATAAAAGGGAATTATGACATGTCACACATGGCATGTGTCCTTAAGGGGTTGAACCCCGAACTACCAACCTTGTGAAGGTACAAGTAAGAGAAAGCTGCTTTCTTTCCCTGGATCTGTGTGTATGTGAAATTTGGGTAATTTTGATTTTCAGTGCAAAAAAAAAAATAATAATAATATTAAAGGGATACTATTGTGCAAAGGAATACAAAGTTGTATTCCAAGTACTATAGCTCCCCCCGCTACCCCTCCTCCAAGCCCCATCCCGCACTGTAAGAGATAAAAATACCTTACTTTACTTACCCGATTTTTGGTCTGGGTCTGCGCTCTGCTCCTATGAAATCAATCGAAGGGAAGCTAATGCGCATGCGTGACGAGCACTAGAGTGCGTTTGGCCCTCCACCATAGGAAAGCATTGCTGCAATGCTGTCCTATGGTGATTTTACTGATGCTGGATGTCCTCAGGCAGAGAGTAAGGACGTTGAGTATCATGCAACCAAAAATAGAGTAGCACTCAGGAAACACATATAGTGGCTGCCTGATTGACAGCCACTAGAGGCAGTCTTAACTCTGCAATGTAAATAAAGCTGTTTTCAGAAACTGCAGTAATTAACATTGCAAGGTTAAGAGGACAGAGACATGAGGGTCGATGAAATGAAGTAGTCTGGGTGCCTATAGTGTCCATTTAAAAAAACTTTACCCCTGGTACACCCATATGCCTTTCTTCATTTCACACAGGCAATATAGGTCATCACTCACTCTATCCCTTTTATTAAGTCTTACAGCAAATAATGACAATGCAAAGCATACAGCAGGATGGGAAATCTTATCAGGGGACCCATGTTAGATACAGATGCCTGTTTTATTCATGCTCTTGGTAGAAAAGTCCTGATTTAAAGGTTATCTCCTGCTTCAAACCCCAGTGGTCCTGCATTTGAGGGCACCAGGGAACTGTCCCTGGGTAGCATAGTGTGAACACAGTGGTACTAGGACCATGCAGGAATCATTTTAGCAGCATGGTCCTCAAGGCTGGGGGCTGGACAGACGGTGAAGTTTCCTGCCTCTTTATCCAGTGTTACCACATCAGGCCTACCCCATCCCAATTACACACCTTTCATTGTTGTGATGTATTTTTATATGTAACATTATAGCTACTTACAGTCATACGCTACACATTGTTAATGCCGCTCTGGTATCTTCCCAAAAATAGATGCTGAATCATTCCTAAAAGCCATGAACGGTTTATTTGAACATTTACTCAGGTTTTACATTGTCTGATGTACTGTATGTAGTTTTGTGCAATATATTCAGTGCTTTTCTGCATTACTGTGAGGTTCAGGCAAGCATATACACACAAATACTTTATATCCCCTCGTAATTTCTGCAGCTAATGACTGGATAATTGAAAAAATATTTTCTTTAACTGTACTTGATTTACTTTTGTCCCTGAACACTGATCTATACATTATTCCATATGCTATATAGGCATCCCATGCATTAAATAAATTGTATGCATAACTTTCCATGACAGAATGACATCAAGACTGTTTCTTTTTCTTTTTTAGTAAATGGGTTATTGCAGCTCAGTGCATTATTATTATTAAGTATTATTACTGTCCATGATTGATGCTTTTTTATTTTTCTATTGACAACCAATTAGAGCCAAAATATAATTCAAAGCATATTTTCCATGTGCATACTTTTCGCATTGCTTAATAAAAGACCAGTTACCTCCTCTGCAAAAATCAAGCATTATGCATCCGTATCGTTGATCTTATTCTAGAATGCACTAGACCAGCTGGCACGCCGAGCCCTCTCGGTGGGCACGCAGCCATAGGTCACCAGTAGCGTGCAATTCCGCATTTTGAGAGTCTGTCCCGGGTCCCGGGCACCCTAATTCCGGGACAATGTAGTGTCCCGGAATGAGCTGAACTGCACCGCCGCCGCTGCAGTAGTGGATCCAGGGGGGGGCAATGGGGAAATTGCCCTTCCCAAGAAATTGGTGCAGCTCCGAAAGGGAAACTACCTCATCATGGGCCCGTTTGGTTGCTGCAGCCCATTGGCCGACCTTGCCACTTTAATGTTGCAGAGAGTGCTGGGAGGAAGTGACTGTTACTTCCTCCCAGCATACAGACCACGCAGGCTGACAGGATACTGAAGAAGCAACTGAAAGAGGAGGCAGGAGAGAGAGCTCTGCAGCTTCTCCTTCAGGTGTTTGCCCATGTGTATGTTTAGGTATGTGTCTGTGTGTGTCAGTGAGTATCTGTGTGTGTGTGTCAGTGTATATATATATCTATATGAGTGTCTGTGTATCTGTGAGTATGTGTGTGTCTGTGTATCTGTGAGTGTCAGTGTGTATATGTGAGTATCTGTGAGCATGTGAGTGTATCTATGAGTGTCAGTGTATATATGTGTGTCTAAGTAGCCAGTTAATGTTTGCAGAAGTACTGAAAAATGCACTGGCAGATATGTTTTTGCCAGTCTCAAGTATAAATTTGATGAAATGCACTCAAGAAAGTAAGTGTTTCTGTATGGCAGTTTGGAAATGTGGTCACCCTAGTCGCCGGTGAGGGGGGGGCGCTGATGGTGCCGGTCAGCAGCATTAGGCCCCCCGGCGCCAATACAGAGTAGGCACCTTCCTGCCCAAAACGGCAGGCGCCTACTCTGCTTTCGTATCGTTGGTGGGTGGGATGGAGGGCAACTGTATGAGTTGTTTTTTTTTTTTAGTTGTTTTTTTTCTAAACTTAAACCTCAGTATTCAGGTTTAATTGCCGTGTTGGTTTGTATTGCGGTTTAGGCACTCGGGCTCAAAAATGTTCGCCCTCACTGCACTAAACAGACTTCTCTGCAGCACACACAGAATCATTCAACTTTAGCCAAGCTATACTCTTGCAACAGACATTAAATTTAACACAAAGCTTTTTTTTTTTCCCTGTACATTTTTGAAAAATAAAATAAATAGCATTTTACTGTTATCAGAAATGTGCAATTAGTTTTGTTTCAAGTTGAATTTCGTCCGAATGCATGCAAATTCAGCAATTCGTAAGCATCTGAATTTCAGAATCAACGAAAAATGAAACAAAACTTAATGGATTCTAAACAAATAAAAACGAATTATTTAGGATCCTTCCATTTTGATAAGGATAGCAAATTAGAGAATTAATATCTACTATGCAACTAAAAGAGCAAATGTATTGAATGGCTGGATTTTTCTTAAATGTGATATTTCAGCTGTTTAGTAGATAGCTCCCTAAGTTAGTATACTTAAATATTGCAGTCCCATGTATGTATGGATAGAATAGGAAATAGGCAGTTATCTACTGAACAGCGGAAAGAGCAAAACATAAGAAAAGGGATTTTATTAAATTTGATCAGCTGTTTAGTAGATACCTCCCAAATTTGGTATCCTTACCTGAAATTTCCATAATTAAGAGTACCAAATTAGGGAGCTATCTACTAAACAACTGAAAGAACAAAATGAAGAAAAGCCCCTTTGTATAATTTGCTTCTTCAGCACTTTCGCAGATAGCTCCCTTATTTGGAAATTGGTATCCTTATGGCAAGCCCACGTAAGGATTGCAAATCAGAGAGTTATATACTAAAGGGCTGTTCCTAATATTGATATTTTAGCAGTTTAGCAGGTGACTTTGCGACTGCCACCTGCACTCATGCACCACAGCGAATAACAACCTTCCAAATGTTTGTAAATTAACAAATGTTTCAGACGAAATTCGAAACTTTATAACATTTTCATGCGTGCCCATCATTGTTAGAATATAGCCTCCATTCATATAAAACAGATCCTTTGTAAACTCCAGTGTATAATGTTTTGTTTGTTTTGTTTTACTTGTTTGTATTATGGTTTTTTTCATATTGTGTCTTTGCATACATTATACTGTAATAATTCCCCACTTCACTCTGCTGGTTTACCATGACCATTTTTTTCTCTCCTATGTATTTTCATAACATTTATTACAACTTGGATATCGGTTGACTGCTAAATAAGCCCTTGTATAAGATATCAGTGGTCACAACTCGCAGAAAAAAGAAACATGTATGTGCATGATTTTCTCAATATCCTTGTGTGGGTTAGAAAGACTTATTCGAGCATAACGTTAATTCCCAAATGTGTGGTTCTGCAGGAGTCACACCCTCTACCTAGTTACAATAAGGAAATATCCAAAGTGTTTACTGCCCGAGCAGGAAATTTAGTAAACTGACAATTTGAGAATTATACATTTGCTGTTCCCTTGCCTTTTCACCACAATTCCAGGTTTAACAATTAAATCTATTGTCTACAATTTCCAGATTTGAAGAAACTCTTGAGTTGTGTGATCTACCTTTCATATTTTGAACAGCATTAGAGGAATAACACATTATGGGAATTATTTGCTAAACAGCTAAAAAACTGAAAACTTAATTGCAAAACGTTAGGAAGAAATAGCTAAGCTGTAACCATAACTGAGTTGAAGTATTCTTCGAAATCAGATATTTTTTTTTGAAAATCAGCTAATTCGAGGTCTCAGCACTCTATAGTTTGGTGTTTAGTGAACACACCTATTGGTTTGGAATAATTTGGGGTTTACTGTTTGTTTTATAAACTACTCATATGTTGCATATATTTCATTCATTTCTATTGTCTTTGCCTTTGTTTCGAGTATTTAATTAAAGATCTCTGGAAGATCTCAAAAATATTAATACGTTTAACCAGAAAAGATACATTTTACTTGCCACTTGCCAAATATGTGCTGAGATGTTCTGTAATTTCTGTAAAACTATTTTTAAAATTGTACTTCTGTGTGAGCAGATTTAATTGTAACGTGTATATTATTTCTTTTCCTTTCTTTAGCTGTCAGACCAACAGATCAGAGACTACTTTGAGACGTTCAAGCACAGAAAAATTGAACTGGAAGCATTTAATATGGTAATGTCACACAGATAGAAACATAGAATGTGACGGAAGATAAGAACCATTCGGCACATCTAGTCTGCTCAATATTTCAAAATACTTTTGATTAGTCCCTGGCCTTATCTTAAGTCTAGGATAGCCTTATACCTATCCCACGCATGCTTAAACACCCTCACTGTGTTAACCTCTACCACTTCAGATGGAAGGCTATTCCATGCATTCATTACAGTGGTGTATCCTGGTTTTGTGCTGACGTCATATTCCAGCTCCCAGCATCACTCTATGGCGCGCGAGGTAGCTGAGCACTCAGGAGAAAGTGCTCCCTCCCCAGCGCCGCCCGCACGACTGGATTTTTAGTTAGCCGCAAGGCTAACAAGACATTTACACTGGGCATTTGGGACGCCTTTTTTGCCGCCCCCTGGAAAATGCCGCCCAAGGCAAATGCCTTGTTTGCCTCGCAGCTAATACGCTCCTGATCCATTACCCTCTCAGTAAAGTAATACTTCCGCATATTATTTTTAAACCTTTGCCCCTCTAATTTTAGACTATGTCCTCTTGTTGTGGTAGTTTTTCTTCTTTTAAATATAGTATCCTACTTTACTGTGTTGATTCCCTTTATGTATTTAAATATCATATCCTCTCCCTGTCTCGTCTTTCCTCCAAGCTATACATGTTAAGATCCTTTAACTTGTCCTTGTAAGTTTTATCCCAAAATCCATGAACCAGTTCAGTAGCCCTTCTCTGAACTCTCTCTAAGGTATCAATATCCTTCTGAAGATATCGTCTCCAGTACTGCGTACAATACTCCAAGTGAGGTCTCACCAGTGTTCTGTACAATGGCATGAGCACTTCCCTCTTTCTACTGCTAATACCTCTCCCTATACAACCAAACATTCTGCTAGCATTTCCTGCTGCTCTATTACATTGTCTGCCTACCTTTAAGTCATCTGAAATAATTACTCCTAAATCCCTTTCCTCCGATGTTGAGGTTAGTAGGGTATCAAATCCTATACTATCCTATACTCTGCCTTGGGTTTTTACATCCAAGGTGCATTATCTTGAACTTATCCACATTAAATGTCAGTTGCCACAGCTCTGACCATTTTTCTAGTTTACCTAATTCATTTGCCATTTGTTTATCCCTCCTGGAACATCAACACTGTGACATATCTTAGTATTATCAGCAAAAAGAGACACCTTACCATCAAGACCTTCTGCAATATCACAAATAAAAATATTAAAGAGAATGGGTTTAAGTACAGATCCATGAGGTACCCCACTGGTGAATTTAAGGAAACTAACTTTCATTTTTTTAAAATTCTATACAGTAAAGTAGGGCTTAGAATCTTTGAGAGACCCCAGCCAATTGTTTGTTAACGAGGACATCACTGCTATTCTAGAAACACCAGTGAGTGGGGATTTGATGCAAACAATGATTATTGAGAGATCATCTTTTTTTGCATTTTGTTGCATTACCTGTATAATAAACACAAATATAGTTGTCTGATGCACTCACAGTGTACAGTGATAATAACTGGACTGAAGCACCCCAATCAAGCCCTGGTGACCCCTTGTTTGAGACATCACAAATGTGTATAGTGTAGGTACCGAGCTTCCTCAGTATAAATAAAAGGGCGCTTGTTGTGTATGTCTAATACAATTGTAAAGCAATTTTCCAAGACTGTCACCAGTTTGCATGCTAGTAAACTGTATTTGGGTTTAATTCCCTTTCTAGCTAACTTCAAGAAATACTATCTTGAAAAAAATGTCCTGTACACCATGGTTATTACATGGGAATGTGAGGCCCAGCTTTCACATCTTAAGTTGGTTTGACTTTGTTTATGAAAAAAACATTTTGAAAACGCATAACACTCTGATCCTTTGAATGCATTAGTACTGTGCAGCAAATCATCTATATTATTTTGTGCAGCTGTTCCAAGCTCTGACCATTTAAACTTTTAGTAGAAGCCAGGAATCTCTGTTTTCTTTTTTTAAATATGACAAATGGAGCATTACGATACTTGGCTCAGCCATGTTTACATACAGTTCCAAAATTCTGTCTGGTCAAGTAAGCAACCCCACTTACAGTACTTGTCAGCCATGTTATCGTAAGTCCCCCTTGAATAGGTAGACATGGGGTAAATTACATCAGAGATGTTAAATTCAGATGAGTAACATTAAATATTGTTGTGTACTGCTGGAGCAGATCCTATTCAGGAGTGAGTTCCTTATAGTCCAGTGATATCATACATCAAGGGTTGTAGGATTCCAACATTTTAATCCGTCCCATAAATTATAAGCTCAATTTCTAGATAAACTTTTAAAATAAATGTAATGTTTTTTTTAATGTTTATATTTTGATATATTTTTATATGTGATATATATATATATTTTTTACATTTTCATATTTTGAAAACCAGGCATTGAGTTTGCTGATATTTGGTATATCTTCTGACACAGAGAATTGTACAAAAATGTGTTGTAAGAAATGTAATGTGGTTGCTGGGTGAAATTCTAACGGTAGAACAAACATGGGAATGTGTTCTTGGTTTCCATGGTGATTACTCCATGTTTAGACTTTGCCCCACAATTGCTCTTTAGTAATAAAATCTTTGATATACAGGTATTGGATAAAAGAATGTTCAAAATTAAAAATAAAGTGCTCCAACCCATTTGACATAAGCAACCTCTCAAAGGATATAATCTCTTTGCCTTATACGTATTCACAATTTAGAACCTTTTTTTAAACACGCATACATCTACATCCTGTTTTTGACTTGCCTCCATTATGTCATAGTGCAATGGGAATTAATTTTTATTTAACATGTTTTCAACATTAAAAATGTACAGTTTGGAATTGTTTCAGATATATAAATGTCTAAAACAGTGTCCAGCCATAGTTATTTACATTGTAAAAGGGAATGATTGGTTTTGACATTATACAGTGAATTCTTTGCTCTCAGTGGGATCACAAGACCCTTGTTTCTCAAGTGTATAATTTCCGAGCTGTGTCCAATATCATCGAAGACACAGTTTGTACGTCTTTTAAATGTCTGAGCCATATGTTATTCTATTTAGCTAATAACATTTTAGTTCTCGAAACACATACTTGTTTCCAACCAATTATTTTGTTCTTTCTCTGTAGATTTCTATACATAAAGATACAAATTAAATGCCTGCCATGAGTAGGGAAATGCAAGTCTCGCGTCTATTTTTCCAAAGAGCTGTGACTCATAGAAATCTGATTAAATCTCTATTTTGCTGGTCAGCTGCGGGAAATGACTGATCTGTTCATCCGGTCCGGTCTCTACAAATTAGAAAAAAGCTAACAGAATCTGCAAAAATTAAATTAGTGAATATTGCCAATAGAGAATAAATGTCCTCTGTTACTATATTTTAATGATGTTAACTGTGAGGACCGTTGCTTTCATTGAAAAATTCACAGAAGAAGTTTGTACTTGGCTACAATGAATCTTCAAAGAGACCCCTTAAAGAGATATCTACTTAAAAAACAAACAAACAAAAAAAGCATTTAATTGCCTAGATTTCTTGAGCTGTTTCCCTGACTCATTTATTCACAGTAACATTTACATTTAGCATGGCTGTACAGAAGTAATATTCTTTTAATTATGCCATTACTATACTTGGCTCAGCCATTTAAATGCCAGACCATGTCTATGATGTTTCAGTTGCCAATCCCAAAGGATGCATATAGCAAAATCATGTTCCTCCATTCATACCGGAATAATATAAAGGGGCCGCGGTCTTTGATGTTAAAGTGAATCTATAATTCATTATTTTTTTAAAAAAATATTAATCTGTGTTGCTTTATTTATTCTCTTTAATGTAAATTATTTTAAAATAGGAATTTGTTGCAGGCTATTTCTTTTTCTTTTTTTTTTTTTTTTTTTTAGCATTCTTAAGGGCATTCTTAAAAGAACCGTAATAATATATTCTTCCTGAAGATTTTTTTTTTTCCCCATGGGCTGTCATTCTCCTACATTTTTGATCTGAGAGTGGCTGAAAGATCCATGATCTCCCCATGCTGTAGATTCCACAAGCATATGTTCAAAGTGTATCCTATACGAATGAATATAAGCTGTTGATCTATGTGCAATAGAGCTGTGGAGTGAGTACATCCTATGTTTTCCAATTGGGAGTCATTGTGGATTCACTGGGGCCCTCTAGTAAAGCTACATTTTCAGTGAAGAGGACTAATTAGGAGAAGAGCATGCTTTTCACACGTTTTCTAGGATACAAATATATTTCAAATTTACCAAACTACTTCCTACCATTTAAATCAGATTTGGAAATAAGCAATCTATTTAACATGTTACTTTGAATCTTGTACCTGTAAAATAATTCACCGTTATGTTTACAGCTTAGTGAAATAAACACAGTTGTGGTCAGAGACATCACCGTTTCAATAATCATTGATTTGTTCCAAGAATTGCAAAATTATTATCTATCTCTTTAAGACAGATAGAAGGGCACTTGCCATTAAACTTACTGTCATTGACATTATCAAGCTCCGCTGATGACTTTAACTCAAGATATAATAATATAACCCACAGGGAGTTGCTTTTTTTGAATGCTAGACTAAACATTTTGTCTTCACGGTACAAGAAAGTCATACATTGTACCAGATATGGGAATAATTATTATTTATAAGCAGTGTATTCAATTCTACTAGCTGTAAAACAATATTGGGCAAAATGAAACCCATATTAGACAGTGTTACTACTATATAATGGATGTGGCACGACTTCCAATAACATTTATTGGATTATTACTATAATTCAAAAATCTAGTCACAACAGAGTCCAGCTGTATGGCAAACGGCTATAACCAAATATAATGGCTTTGATATACTGTGTAAAAACTTTAACAGAAAACCCACTGCTGTGTTTGTTCCCTGAAAGAATTCCTCCAATTTAAGATATTGATAGTTTTTATTTTTTTTGTAAATGCTTTACTTATACATTTTCTGGACGCATTTTTCCTCAATAATGACATGCATCTCAGCCAAGCACGGCCATTTTCTTTCCAAAGTAATATACTCTCTATGGATCATTTTCCATAGAAATATCTTACGAAAGTTTAGAATTTGCCTTTCAAACTCTTTTAATGCCTAATCAATCTTTCTTTCAGCTGAAAGTCTCCCTGGCTCCGTGTATCGAGGCCTTGATCTTGCTGGACCGACTATGTTATCTTAAAGAGCAGGTATGTTTGCTTTCTTTGATTCAACAGATGGCAGGTTCTCCTCGTCAGATGACATCATTCGCACTTGCTGAGGAAGGAACGTTTCATTTTTGGGTGGCGCACTGGGTTGTGTTCATCATTTTGAAGAGAGAAGCAAAATCACAGCTTTTTAGTGTGCATTCCCAACATATGCCCGACAGATGTTATTAGTTATGGCAAAGTTACAACTATAATGTTATTTTAATTGAAAGCTAATTGGTAGGCTCCAGGCATCGCGCTTAGACAGACGATGTTCAGATACAGTTTGATCGATCGCAGATAAGAACGTTTGAGATATTGATCAATCCATTTCTTCTCAATTATTCAGTGAAACCAGAATGTGCAAATATAAAAATATGCAACATTTAATGGATACAATGGCATTAAAGGAACGCTCCATTGAAAACATTGTATTTCTTTCGTTTAGTAGGTATAACCCCAATGACAACATGCATGCATTTATTTCATCTTACAATGTCCTCTTACAATCTCTTGTCTGCAACCTTTGTAAGAACTAATCTTCTTATTGAGAAGCCTCTGTGCTGGAGCCGCACATGCAAACATGATCGCAGCTTTGTAATGTCCCTTAGTACTGTGGCGTAAATGAAAGAGGAAGAAACCCTCCTTGGGCTGTTTGATTGACAGCCAGGGAGGCATTCCTATCCCTGGTTATAAAAGTGCTAATTTCTATAAAAATCTGCAATTTTAGAAACTGTCACAAATGCGACAGGCTCCAGCTATATAATGATTATTGTGTGCGTGGAATGTTCCTTTACGTTTTCATAAGCTCTAAGTAAATCCCTAAAAATTGTAATGCACCTGGTGAATTAGTTAATGGAAATATACTGGATATTTCTGACAAAAAATTGATTGTTCTATACCTAAATGTATTATTATTTTATTATTTAATAACATTATTTGTTCCCTCCATGCTATATACAGCTTGGAGGCTGCAGATGATACAGTAATAATGAGACTTCCTGGCATGGTTTCTATATTATAACACATCATGGTGCATGCTATTTCATCAGTGCGACTAAGGTGCTGGTCCATTACACTGTCTTTTCTCACCTTGACTACTGTAATCTGCTTCTCAGTGGTCTTACGTGCTCCCAACGTGCGCCGTTACAGTCCATAATGAATACGGCGGCTAAGCTCATCTTCCTGTCCGCACGCACCGCCCACGCCTCACCCTTCTGTCAGTCCTTACATTGCCTTCCTATAAGATATAGAGCTCAATTTAAAATTCTGGTTCTTGCTTTCAAATCTCTACATAATGCTGCTCCCACCTCTCTCTCCTCCCTTATACACAAGTATGTCCCGTCTAGGCCCTTACGATCTGCTGAAGACTTACGTTTATCTTCTGTCCGTACTCCCACCTCGGATGCACGCCTTCAAGACTTCTCAAGGGCTGCACCGTTCCTGTGGAACTCACTTCCCTCCTCCGTTAAAGGGAGCTGCTGGGGCCCAATTTATACAACATACAAAATACCGCATACAAGATCCAGCTCATTTCAAGTCTCACAGAATGTAATAGTTTTATTTTATTTTTTTAAACTCCTCATCTAGGCAAAAATAATGGGGGTCCGGTGATGTGTAATTACGCAGTGAGCTATTTGTTTTATTCTTTATTGATGTTTAATTAAACAATGTTGCAAATCTGCAATTTCCCTTTTATAGTCCTGTATATTATGTGTAAAATAGAATCTCATTGTCAGCTATCCAATGCCAATATATATATATGGTCATAATGATTTTTAATTAAAATACAATCAACAAACACCCAAATGTCCCCTAAATATCCAACTAACACTCTTTGGACCAATTTTGTAACACTGATATAACAATTAGGAATCCTTCATTGTCAGCATTGGATAGCTGACAATGAGAATGTATTTTCTACACGTAAAAGAACAAACACATGTCTGTTCTTTTACATGTATGCGTTGTTGAAGATGGAATTAGAGACACCTCTTGCATTGATATAATTGTCATCTTTGTATATTTCATTTGTATTATAAACTTGTTAGCCATTCATATCCATGAGTTGTAACGATACGGCATGTTTGGTATATAATATCATTATATAACAGACTGTTGCCATTGCAAAATTACATTATTTTGACATTTTGCAGTTATTTTATGTGACCAGTGCACTTGCATTCCAGCCACTGGCAGTTTTGCCTATGGAAATCTGCTAGTTGCTTTGAAGTTCACATACCATTGTGCTTGCTGGTAGACCTCTTTTATAGCTGACAGATGCTGCTAATTGGCAACCAGCCTAATGTAACTCATTGGTGCAACTCCGTTTGTGATTGTGATTTTGTTGCTTTTAATTTAAGCTCGTGTTGCATGTGATGCTCTTTTTGTTTTATCCACATTCCTGTACACTTTTTGTTTGCTAACTGTGGAGATAATTGGAGCTAAGGTGCAAGATGATTTTGCAGTTTCTACACAACTCCTTCATATTTTAAAATAATCAGTATGGTTTCATTGCACCATGTATTCTTGTGTCTTTGATGTTTGGAGTGCCCCTTTAACGTCAGGCTGTCTTTGATGGGATTCTTTAAATCACATTTCCATTCAGTGAGTTCTGGAAAAGCTTTTTATGCTAGAAAATATATATCAAAAGATGCATTTACTGGAAAACGCATGTGTTGAAAAATATTTATTGAGCTAGAAAAGTCAGGAGATAAATTATACCATAAAGTGGTTTTGCTGGGGAGCTAATGTAATGGAGTGTGTTGCAACAGGCAATCACATTACGATGGCAGTAGCATTTCAACTTCAAAAAAGACATATATTTAAGCTCAGGGAAATATATTTTCCTGAACAAGAAGATACAATCTGAGATTAGGAATAGCGTACCTCACAACATTGGGAGATACAAAACTAGTATGGTGGTGGGTGAGCCTTTAGTGTACTAAATGTGGGACACCATGGAACAAACCCAGGACAGCAGAGCATTACTCAGAAATCTGGACTGTTCCACCAACCCTGGAACTTTTAAGAGGCATGGGATAAAATCAAAGAAAGCTTTATACTTACTGGCATTTTCATTTCCTGGCCATTTCCCACAGCACCATCACTAATGTGTTAAATTCCTCCACTAAACTTACATGACAGGAAGTAGATAGATTGTAATTTGAATAAATATCCTCCTCTTAAGGTAGTAGTCAGTCTAGTTACAAAGTCCAATCATTGAAGGGGTAAGCTGGGTGCTTGATACTGCTGTGGGAATGAAGATTCTAGTAAGTATGGTAAGAACTTTCTGTTTTCCAGGACCAACTACAGAGAGCATCACTAATAAGGATTACCAAAGCTAAAGAAGGGAGGGAGACCATGTCACTAAATAATTTCATTTGAGGATCAAAAGTGTGAACCTGCAGACAGTACGCTAGTTCCAAATAGGGCATCCTTAGAATTGTGTACCAGCTCTACTAATTGCCTCTTTAGAGACATTGGCCAAAGCCGCCCAAGATGTTGTCATAGTCCTGGTGGAGTGAGGACGGATGAAGAGGGGAACTTCCAGTCCATGGAGAGCCAACTTCTAATAGTAGAGACTGACGCTGCTTCACTTTTTTTTTTTTTACAAATATTGAAGTACAAATAACCTGTCAGATTCTCTCCAAGGGTCAGTCTTTGCAATATAGAACAATAGAGCCCTGCATATATCCAAAGTATGGATTTTTTGCTCCTCTGGAGATTGAAGATTTTGAATTAAGACTGGTAGTATGATCTCCTGTTGCTAGTGGAATGATGTCACTTTTTTAGGGAGGAAACCTGGAAAAGATTTAAAAATCACCTGGTCTGGAAAAAACACATTATGCGGAGTGTTACACGAGAGAACCTTATCTTCAGAAGCCCACTTGGCTGAAGTGATTGCTAACAAAAAGAGTGTCATTAAGGTTAGCATCATTGGTGAAGCCTTATCGGAAGGTTCAAATGAAGCCAAAATAAAGCATTTCAGAACTGAAGGTTAATCCCAGAGAGAAGTTATGGTCTTAACAGAAAGGCAAATTTTTAAGGATGCCAGCAGAAATCTTTTCACCACATGGTCCATTGCTCATCTCTCATTGGTAAGTGCTGAAATGGCAGACATCTGGACTTGTAAGGAATTGTGGCTAAGGCCCTTATTGAAGCCAGTAGATCTGGTCACATAGGATTCTGGAAGGATCTATTTACTATTTGATCTATTTAGCCTGTAGTCCTGTAATAAAAAACATCCAAGCTCCTGTGATAAGTCTTGGAATGTGTGCCCATCGGACAAACCAAAATTTTGGGAAAAGAGGCTTAAGCAAGCCTGCCAGCTAAGGGATAAGTGGTATATAGGCATAGTTGTAGTACATCAAGGCTCCAACGGATGACATCTTGAGTTGGAATGAGGCTTTGAGAGTACTTAATGTCCCTGGTTTAGCTTGTTCTGCTTAATAGGTCATTTGGTAAGCCCTTCAGGGCTGGGAGACAAAGCCCAGAGACTGCCATGAAAATTCATGGTTGGTAAGCCACAAAATAGAAATGTATTTCATTAAACGAAAAGCCTGCAGCATGAGTGGAATAAAGAGAGAGACAGACTATAATCTTATTTATTCAAATTAGAGTATTTCTACTTCCTGTCCTGTACACTGAGTGGGAGAATCTAACCTATTAATGATGCTGCTATGGTTGGCCAGGAAATTATTATTTTATTATTATTTTATATAAGAATACACTTTATTACAAAAATAGTAGTGAATGCGTGGCAGAGATTAGAGCAGTGGAAAGAAACCTTCTGTACTTCAGATGTTTTGCACTATATCTCCCATTATGCTTTCCCAGCATTATAGCCTGTTCCCTAGGATTATGGAATTCTAATGCAATTATGGAATTCTATTTTATTATTATTATTATTTTGCTGACAAATTTTTGATTTTTACAGTTTGGGCAGTATTTCGCTTTGATCTTTAAAAAAGATGTTTGCAATTTTTTTTTTTAATTAAATCCACTTGAGTGAACAGTTCCATTTTTTCCACTATAAACATTTTAACAGTTACATTGTGTCAGATGAAATACCTTCCCTTCAAATCCCTACTTGGAATCAGACTTTTGCTATAACTGTTCAATTTTGCTCAGAATGGTATTTTTACACAAAGCAGTTTTGAAATATGCAGATAATTATGTATTTTCCAGGCTGCCAGCTTACTATAAATCAGAATTCTGTGTGATTTCCAAAAGCTGAGATGAGCCCTAGTCCATGCTGCACGGATTTACTCTCACAGATCCAAACAGTTCTTTGACCCAGAGTTAGTATTTGTACGGTGCATAAGACAACGTATTGTTGTTCTCTGGCAAAGATTGCATTAAACTGTATTTCAGGTCCTTTGATGTTGACATATTGCAGACATTCTGTTTTCTACAAAGCGCTTCTTGATTAGCAATGCAAAACATTTTAAATTATTTATCGCTATTTACTGCTAAAGGGATTTACTGCCCAATTGCTGTAATGTACAATGAAAATATATATTTTTAGAAACGTAGAAATTCCTTGGTATTTGTCTTTTCCCAGTGATACTCTTTTCAACCAGGATACGGCTGAGTTCTCAGAGCCAATGCTAGTGCTCCAACAGCTGTCGCAGAGAAATTCATGACATGCTAGTAGATTCCATTCACTTATAGCAATCTTTATTAATTGTATTTCAGTGACGAGACCTCAGAATGATTCATTCCTGTATGGTGATTGGTTGGCATGACAGAAGTTTAAATTTGTAGGACATATGGAAAAAATTCTGTGAAAGTTTTAGTGAAGAGCGGATCCTCTCCAGTATACAAAGAACCAAACAAATCTATACCACGTCAAAAGAGTGGGAGTATAGATCAAAAAGGGGGTAGCACACAAACTACCGAAAATACAGAAAATACAACCTGTATATAACAGGGAATGATCTTGGAGGAATCTAAAGAATAAAACAAATCACACAATAGTGAAAGTAAGCAGAGAAAAAGTGACTCAATCCCGGAGGTAGAGAACTTACAAGAGCCACTGATGGTCTGCGCTTATCTCCCCTTTCTTGCGGGGTGTCTTAGGAAGGTGCTTGCCTCTCTTTGAAAGAATCTTGCAAAATAAGTAAGGATGCTCTCGATGTGCCAGACCCTCAAAGGGGAAAACCCCATTTAGAGCAGTACTGTTAAAAGAAATTACAATTTATTGCACTGATTGCACTTACATTCAAACTGCAGTCAGCCAGCATATCTCTACTAGCAAGTGGAACTGTGTGGAAAAGTCCATAAACAACAGCAACAAGTGGAAAAGCAGTCAGATGGCAGCAGAAAGGAATATGCATAAAATGAAAAATAAATAAAAACTGGAAAACAAACGTACAGATCCTCTCCAGGCCTAGTTGTAATTTCTTACAAATTAATTAAATTTAATCAGGACCGGATACTTTGTTTAATATTCATAATTAATATAACTGTTTTTTAAGCCATGTAAACAATAGTAACCTCTTCTGCTCATAATGTTATAAATGTTTCCTCCATAAACCCAGAGTATCTAGTATCTGAATTACCGGAATGCTTAAAACAAGTCTGCATTATGTATTTATTTTGAAAGCATATCATATCCAGTTTAATATGGGTTTACATAGTGATCTCCCTGATCAGCAGCTATGATTGATAAATAACAGTTACACATGGCTAGTATAAGGTGGAGGATTCCTTAAGGAACATTTTTTTTTACTTATCTCGCTGGAGAGAAGTAAGATCAATTTTCTTTTAGGTACTGGCTGGGGTGTTTTTGTTATATTTCACATACATCATTGTTTAAAGAATTGACTCCATGGAATAAGATGGATGAGATTAATAAAACATTTTGAAAACAGACTACAATTTCCCCACAAAAAAGACTAACAAATAAATAGAAACACTTGAAAGTAACGCCTTGTGTATTTTTCATTTAGCGTTGCACACTTCCACAAAATTATAGTGATAAAACATAGACAATTTTTTTTTAATTATTCAGTTTGATCTTTTTTGATATATAGATAGATAGACATATATAAAAAAAAAAAAAAGAGAAACTATTTTCTTGCAACTACCCAGTACTTTGAGTTTCTAAATGTTTATAGTCTATTTCATCTACTTATAGTTTTTGCAATTGTATCTGGGGTATAAATCCTCTCACAATTTGCAATGTAACACTTTTCCTTAAAGGAACACTATAGGGTCAGGAACACAAACATGTATTTCTGACATTATAGTGTTAAAACCACTATCTACCCCCTCTGGCCCCGTTTGCCCAACTATATATAGTAACATCTTACTTGTATTCAAGTCTGCAGCTGCTGCCTCTGCCCCTGATCTGCCTGCTGTCTGAAGTGATGGTCTGAGCCATTCACAATGCTTCCCCATAGGATTGGCTATGACTGTCAAGGAGGCAGATCAAGGGCAAAGCCAGCACAGGTCAAACACATCCCTAGCCAATCAGCATCTCATCATAGAGATGCAATGCATCTCTATGAGGAAAGTTCAGTGTCTGAATGGGGATGGTGAACACACTGAATGGCAGTGCTGCACAATGTGCAGCACTGCCCCATGAAGCACCTCTAGCAGCCATCTGAGGATTAACCTGTGAAGGTATCTCTAGGCTGTAATGTAAACACTGTCTTTTCACTGAAAAGACAGTGTTTACTGCAAAAAGCCTGAAGGTAATGATTCTACTCACCAGAACAAATACAATAAGCTGTAGTTGTTCTGGTGACTATAGTGTCCCTTTATATTATATTTACTTACTCAAAAATTAATAAAACACAAGTTAATATTTATCTGTATTGTAGTCAAGTCTGTTATACACCCCGTTTTAATGGAAACTTATCTATAAAAGACATGCACAATGCAGGGGCGGAATGGTCTCAATCTTAATCAGTAGAGCATCCGTCTTTCATAAGCAGAACCCTTTTAGAAGGCAGTTTCGCACCTTCAAAAGTGACAGTCACGGCATTCAAAAGTGACAGTGTTGACAATGAAAGGGATGAGCTACAGAGATTTGATTTATGTTGATTTCTGAACTAGAGTTTTGCATTTGCAAGCTCTTGACTTTCATAAAGAATGTCTAAAGCTATTTAGGTTAAATTAGATCAATGTTCCATATTCAGTTTCTTCCATTTAGAGACAAATTAAAGGAATGGAACTATAATTGAATATTTTATAGCTTTTCAGAAAGTGTTTCTAACTGTTGAAATTGAAATGCATTCTAATTTCCATTTGTGTTTTGGAACACTCTCTGAAATAATATTACATGATTATATTTTCCTTTTTGTCTGTAGAATATTCATTTGCTAGCAACTGTTCCTGTTTGACCAGACTCAATCCTTGCTGCGATGTATGCTTTATGGCAAGGATCATTACCCACACCTATGGATATAAATGTGTAATATCTGTATCTATTGCTTTTACTCTACCAGAAATGGTGACAGATCAAAGAAATTACACACATATCTGTTGGCAGCCAATAGACAAACTACATGTTGTACATGCACATACAATTCAAGCCTTAAAGAGACCAGTGTTCAAGTTTATCTGCTAAACAGCTAGGGTGTTTACTACATTCAATGGATATTACAACTCACTAAAATATAGACGTTAACAGCAACAACAAACAAAGATGTTTATCAACCCCAGAAGTTCTCAACAAATCTTTAAAAACGACTTTCTGTTTTGAGATCTTAAAAGGACACTATAGTCACCAGACCAACTACAGCTTAATGTAGTTGTTCTGGTGAGTATAATCATTATATGCAGGCATTTACATGCAAGCACTGCCTTTTCAGAGAAAATGCAGTGTTTACATTGGCCATAGGGACACCTCCAAGAGGCCACTCCTCAGATGGCCACTGGAGTTGCTTCCTGACTCAGTGCTGCACAGTAATCAGCTCTGCCATTTAACGCCTCCACGCTCTGCATGGGGACGCTGAATTTTCCTCATAGAGATGCAAAAACGTGTGTTTGTTTGTTAGTGTCAGGTGTTTATCGTACATTTCCATCTGTCTTTAACCCCAATAAAAAATAACTTTTAATACCGTAAATATATAGATATTCAAAACCCTAACTAAAGGAAGTAAATTAATTAAATTGATATCGATATTAGGATAAATCCTACAGTAATAGTAAAGAAGAAAAAAAATAATAATAATGAAAAAAATAGATAAACGAATGACCGTTCTCTCGGCGGAAGTACTGAGAGACAAAGATTGTACAGTAGCAGAGGACCTGTCTTGTGTGGACGGAGGAGGGAAGTGCTCTTGGTTTCTATTGTCAGAACCAGGTTAATCAATAAAAGTGATACTCTTGACTGTATTTTGAAGTATGCCCCTTGTCATACCTCTTGTTCTGAATCTAGATGCTCTAATGGAGGATGTAGACGTATTTCGAAACTCGGATTCAGACCATTCTGTTTCCTCCTTGCTACAATATTGTTACTTTACATATTGTAACTTTCCAGCTTGAATGACATACACAGTCCACAGTTTTAGAGTGGACAGTCTCAGAATTTCTTTCTTTATCCCTATTAATATATTTTTTAATGATATTTTCTTTGTTTCGTTTATCTCATTTTTTAATTTTTTCATTATTTTTTTTTCTTCTTTACTATTACTGTAGGATTTAGATATCAATTTAATAAATTTTCTTCCTTTAGTTAGGGCTTTAAATATCTATATATTTATTAAAAGTCATGTTTTATTAGGGTTACTCCCTGTCCATAAGGGTTTACCCCTTACATGGTCTCTGTGTTCTTTTCTTTAAGCCCATTTTTAATATTTTGTTAAATTATACGTTGCATGTGAATTTTGGAGATGTCTTTGTAAACTGGCACTTTACAATATATGTTTTCTGAGAAACAGATATTCATATGAGCGTATATTTTTATTTATTTTTTGGTGGGGGGGGGAGGGGGGATCTTAGGTGAGTTCCCACACTTTTTTCCCCAAGGCTTGACTCCTTGGTTTGAGGTTATGGCTTGCTGCAAACAAGATGCATAGCCAGACACCATTTTCTGGCAGCGTTCCTGAGGAATCTTAGCCCATTGTTCATGAGCAATGGCCTTCGGTTCAGTAATAATCCTTGGTTTGCTCACTGCAACTGCCTTCTTCAAATTCCACCAGAGATTTTCCAGGGGGTTCAAGTCAGGTGACAGTGATGGCCACTGTAGAATTTTCCAGGACTTATTCTACAACTAAGCTTTGGTGGAATTTGAGGTATGCTAGGGAACGTTGTCTTGGCATCCAATGACGCCTAAGCTTTATCGCCCTCACAGACTGCATGACATTTTCTCCTTGGATTTCCTGATATGTCAATGAATTCCTTTTGCGTTCCACACATTGCAGGTTTCCAGTGCCAAAGGATGCATAACAGCCACCACCATGCTTAACTGTGCTTTTCAGCATACGCATCATTCTTCTTCCTCCATTTGTTTAATCGCTCTAACCTCTGTGGCTTATTTATAAGATTTTGAGCACATGGGAGCACATCTTGTGCTTTTGGGTCAGTAGTGGTGTATGTTATGGAGTTCTGGCATGAAAACCTTCTGCTTTTATTACTTGCCTTACTGTGCTCACTGAAACCTCAATGCCTGTTGCCACCAAGTCTTGCTGCAGGTCTTTTACGGACACTCGAGGGTTTTTCACAACCTCAGAAATCTGGTTGCAGCCATTGATAGCTTCCTTATTCGGCCCCATCCAGTTAGTGCAACTACTGTTCCTTCCACTTTGAACTTGTGAACTATGTTTCCAACGGCGTCTCTAGAAACATTCAGTGCCTTCACTATCTTTTTATATCTTGTTCCTTGTTTGTGAAAGGCGATGCATATTTGTGCTCTTGTAAGGTATTTTATTCAGGGGGTTGACTAATTTTGAGAATGGAGAAGTCATTATAAGTTGCATTTTCGGTTGAATTTGGAGCTTTTATTGTGTTGAGCTATTTCAATTGCTTTTGTTTGATTTGTTAATTGCAAACAGCTGAAAGTCTGTACATTTTGACAATAAACCTGGTTTTTAATGGGGGTTAAATAATTTTGATTAACTGTTTGATTTTTTCAATCCTTAATAAACATGAAGGTTAACCTCAAATTCTCCACCATTCCTCCTATTCCATATGCCTTAGTGTTAATATGTGTTTTAATATGATGGTTTCCCCCTTGGAAAAATAATTTCTAAAAATGGTGGTATGGTTGAGCCATTACTAAACCATTTTCCCAGTTAGGAAATGAGAATGCTCAGCCCACCCAAAGAATAATATATTTGGTGTGTCACAATGCTGGGGTGTCTCTATATTTGAATGGGATTAACAATGTGTGACTTTACTATACATGCACAAAAGGTACCTGGCATAACCATTAAAACTAAAATTAGAATGAATACTTATCTTGAAATATTCTGTTAGCAACTATCCTTTATTGTCAAGCATAGGTGTAAACCATAAGATCTACAACATATGCAACTCTACTGTTAGGTTGGGGTTGGTGTGGGTTTAGGTTTAGTGTAAGATAAGAGTTAATACAGGGTAAGAATGGTGTAGGTTTAACGTTAGGAGTGGGGTTCGAGAAGTGTAAGCATAGTTTCAACGTAAACTACCAAAAAATGTATTTAGATCCTAGATATGAGGCATTTATGCTTCAAGACTGATATGTGGATCTATGCAGAGTTATTGTTCTTTAGTTGAACTTGATGTGTTAATCTTATAAACAAAACTGTAAAAAAACTTTTTTTTTTCTCAATTTTTAACCTTTTATTCATATTTAGGACTTATGTAATATTGTTCGATAAGCATTTTAAATAACTTAATAATTTTGGCTAAACTGTTAAAATGATTTCATATTAAGAACAATGTTTAATTTTGTTATAATTTTATATTGTTTGATACATTGATACATATTATTATTTTTTTTTTTTTTTTTTTTTGCATAGTAACTTTTTTTATTTTTTTAAATTCTTTATTTTTGAGTGCATGTTACAACATAGCTTACTCTGCCACGACAGCGGTCGTAAGCTTGAACATTTCACATTATGATATAGTAGTGGCATATAATCATTGCACATTTTTATATTAAATTAACGGTCAATAATATGAAACTAACGACATTTAACATTTGTTGCTCGAGCCTAGTGTCATTGGTGGCTGATGTTGGGGTAGAGTGACAGCTTGATGCAGTTTGTGGGAGTAATTGTGAAGGCACAAGAGAGTCACAGTCGAATAGTCGGCTAGTGAAATTTAGTTGAGCCAGGCACTTTACAACTTTTGGTCAACCTGTCTGGTTGTCGTGGGGGTGGTAGTGCTTTACATGCTGACTTTTACAATATGCCAGAGGTTGGGTTTGGGCTTATGTAGTGAGCGTCGGGTCGGTCAGTACTCAGTTTGGGTTGGTGTATGCATGAGTAGTCGTGGTACGTTTTGTTGTTTCCTCGTGTGTCACCCCGAGGGCCACTTGACCAACGGGGAGGGGGGGGGGTTGTCTGAGTGTGTCCTGTTGTGTTGGCTGTGAGTGGTGGGAGCAGAGAGGCGACTATGTTAACGGCCTCCTGGTGCCATGGTCCGCAGATTAGCTGCGGTCACAGAAACAAGTGAAGGGCTATAAGCAGGTCAGGTCATGGTGCCAAGGGCTATGGCTAAACAAGGTGTAATGCAAAGTCCTAATAAAGACATTATGCAGCTTGTGTGTCCTTCAGGGTCCCCGAGCACCAGCCCCGTCAGTGGGTTCCAGCCTCGGTTGTCGCGGCACAAAGATTTTAGCCCGCTCCGGGTTCCAGTCGTGTGTAGGTCTTGTGGTCTTCTGGGGCGCCGCCTGTTGCATGATGTCCTGAGGTAGGCCCAACACTGGTAGCATGTTTCGGGCTTCTTGAAGGTCGCGGACCATGTGCTTGTTTTCACCCTGTATGATGAGAAGGGAACGGTCTGGGCGCCATCTATATGGTATATCCTTCTGTCTGAGGAGCATGGTAAAGGGCTTTAATGAGCCTCTCCAGGCCAATGTGTCGCCCGTTAGGTCCGGGAAGAAAGCTAATGGATGGCCTTCAAATGTGAGTTGCGCCCGATCCCTAGCCGCTGCCATGGTTGCGGCCTTGTCTTTTCGAAACTGGAAGCGGATTATGAGGTCGCGGGAGGCTGTCACTGGGGCTTTGGCTGGCTTTGGGATCCGGAATATACTTTCCAGTGGAATGGCCTTGGCTGCTTTTGGTGTGTGTAGGGCGGTGAGTAGCCTGCGCACGTAGTGGGGCAGCTCTTCGGTGCGCACATCATCCGGTATCCCCCGTACCTTAATGTTGGCAGCTCTGCGCCCGTCTTCCGCCGCGGTGAACCGCCGCTCAAGGGCAGTGGTCTTTTGTTTGAGGTGAGTAATCTCCGATTGCAGGGAGGTGATGTTTAGGTCGTGTGCTGCCGAGGTGACTTCCAGGGTGTCCAGCCTCGTGGTGATGCCTTGTAGCTCCGTGCGGAGCGCGGCTATGTCCCCTTGGAGTGTGGTTTGCAGGCCTGCCAGCTCGTTTTTTATTACCGCTGTTGTAATCGGTGCTCCATCAGGGTCCTGGGGTTTGGGCACGGCCACCGGTTGTCTCTGTGTTACTATCGGGTCCTCCTCCAGGGAGTATTCATCCGATAGGTCGGAGTAGTTGTCGGCGAAGGTCGCCATCTTGGGCCCTGAGGCTTCGAGGGCTTGTCTCCACATTGCCCCAATGTCATGGTTCTGGCTTGGCCGATCCGGCTTTGGTTTTTTGGATTTGCGACCCATATTCGTTCTGCACCCTTGTGCCGGTGGCTGTGACTATTTTAGGCGGTTTTGTCGGGCTGTAGCAACGTTTTTTGCAGTAGTTGCTCAGGAGCTCCGGCGCCATGCGACCTCTCTGCTTCGCAGTTAGACTCCGCCCTCCTACATATTATTTTTATATGCTATATTTTTTTTCTATTTTAATATTTAAGAATTATTTTTTTTTAAAATTTATCCAAAATATGAAATCATTTAAAAGCTTATCCAATAATATTGAGACCTTAATGTTGTCTTAGTTATACATATAGAATACCTTTTAAAATAGGTGGAACAAACACCTAATGTTTCCAAAAACTTTTTGACATGTGTTTATTTACAAATTTGGGCTAATAACTATTGAACACCAAGTTCTAGTAGTTAGATATCATACGTACTTGTTGCTGTCCCCCATTGTATATGCTTTTCTCCTCTAGTACTGCCCTCCCCCCAGCTTGTCTTTTTGTAACAGAATGTACTGCCAGACAGTATGAAACATCAAAGTAGATTTGTTACTTACCATTGGCGGATCCAGGGGGGGGGCAACGGGGCAATTGCCCCCCCCGAGATTCTCCCCTGCCGGCTAGTGCAGGGCTGACATTGCCCAAGTGCCAGCCCTGCATTGTGCCTGCAGACCGGGAGGGAGATCAGTGATCTCCCTCCCCGGTCCGCAGGCACATTACTGACAGCCGACCGGCAGGGGAGGGAGAGAGGACCCGGGAGCTGTTACCAGCAGCTCCTCCGGGTCCTCCTCTCGCGAGATTTGGAGCGTTGCCGCGGTTACCACGGCAACGCTCCAAATCTCGCGAGAGTGAACTCTAGCCCTGGAGCGCGGGCTAGAGTTCACTGGAACCACTGGACCACCAGGGATTCCCCACTGGGACCACCAGGGATCCAGAAATGTCCCCCCTCCTCCTCAATAAAGGTAAGAAGGGAGGGGGGACATAATATATTTTATTAAATACATTTTTTTTTTTTTTTTTTATTAAAAAGCCTCCCTTCCCTCCTCCCCTCCCCCATACACACTGCCCCCATACACACTGCCCAACATACACTGCCCCCATACACACTGCCCCCATACACACTGCCCCCATACACACTGCCCCAATACACACTGCCCCCATACACACTGCCCCCATACACACTGCCCCCATACACACTGCCCAACATACACACTGCCCAACATACACACTGCCCACACACTACACACACTGACCCCATACACACACTACACACACTGACCCCATACACACACTACACACACTGACCCCATACACACACTACACACACTGTCCCCATACACACACTACACACTACACACACTGTCCCCATACACACACTACACACACTGTCCCCATATACACACTGTCCCCATACACACACTGTCCCCATATACACACTGTCCCCATATACACACTGTCCCCATATACACACTGTCCCCATACACACACTGTCCCCATACACACACTGACCCCATACACACACTACACACACTGACCCCATACACACACTGACCCCATACACACACCATACACACACCATACACACACTACACACACTGACCCCATACACACACTGACCCCATACACACACTGACCCCATACACACACTGACCCCATACACACACTGACCCCATACACACACTGACCCCATACACACACTGACCCCATACACACACTGACCCCATACACACTGCCCAACATACACTGCCCCCATACACACTGCCCAACATACACACACTGACCCCATACACACACTGACCCCATGCACACACTGACCCCATGCACACACTACACACACTGACCCCATGCACACACTACACACACTGACCCCATACACACACTGACCCCATACACACACTGACCCCATACACACACTGACCCCATACACACACTACACACACTGACCCCATACACACACTGACCCCATACACACACTGACCCCATACACACACTACACACACTGACCCCATACACACACTACACACTACACACACTGTCCCCATACACACACACTACACACACTGTCCCCATACACACACTGTCCCCATACACACACTGTCCCCATACACACACTGTCCCCATACACACACTGTCCCCATACACACTACACACACGGACCCCATACACACACTGACCCCATACACACACTACACACATTGACCCCATACACACACTGACCCCATACACACACTGACCCCATACACACACTACACACACTGACCCCACACACACTGCCCCCATACATACACACACTGCCCCCATACACACAAACACTGCCCCCATACACACAAACACTGCCCCCATACACACAAACACTGCCCCCATACACACAAGCACTGCCCCCATACACACAAACACTGCCCCCATACACACACTGCCCCCATACACACACTGCCCCCATACACACACTGCCCCCATATACACACTGCCCCCATATACACACTGCCCCCATACACACACTGTCCCCATACACACACTGTCCCCATACACACACTGTCCCCATACACACACTGTCCCCATACACACACTGTCCCCATACACACACTGCCCCACAAACACTGCCCCATACACACACTGACCCACAAACACTGCCCCACATACAAACACTACACACACTGACCCCATACACACACTGCCCCCACAAACACTGCCTCCATACACACACTGCCCCACAAACACTGTCCCCATACAACACTGTCCCACAAACACTGTCCCCATACACACTGCCCCACAAACACTGCCCCATACACATACTGCCCCGCACACACTGCACACCTATACACACACAGTGCCCTACACACCCTGCTGCCCCCCCATACACACATTGCCCCAAACACACACACACGACCCCCCCATACACACAGTGCCCCCCATACACACACTGCCCCACACAGACATACAGTGCCCCCCCATACACACACTGCCCCACACAGACATACAGTGCCCCCTAACACACACACTGCCCCCTAACACACACACTGCCACCCTTACGCACTCACACTCACTTCACCGCTCACACACACACTGCACCTTTCACACACACTTCACCCCTAACACACACCACTTCTCCTATGCCCTATATCCCAGCAGACCCCAGGTAAGTTGTCAAACTGTTCTTAAACGGTATGACTACTTACTCCGGGGTGGGATCCTGGCACTACTGGCACCATAACTACTACACTGAGCTGTAGTGGTTATTGTGCTAGGATTATTTTTTTTAAATAATCTACAAGTGCCCCTCCCGAGATCAGGCTCTGGATCCGCCACTGTTACTTACACTGTCACATTCTACATATAACATGCATGCTCTGTTATATTATGCACATATATTTTTCTGGATTTATTACATAGCAATAAAACAGCTGTTAGATATATGTTAATTTGTTTTCTCTGGTACAGCAGGAATAATAATAGTTACTAAAAAAAAACAAAAAAACTGCATGTTCCTTCAAAAAATTGTACATTCTGCTGTGTCAAATTTTGCATTAACCGTATCCACAATCTTCTAATACAAAACTGATGGACGTTTGTCTTGAACATGATTTTAGTGTATTGCAAAGATCATACAATATTCCTGCCAGCACAGAGCTGGATGTGAATATGCAAGCAACACTTACTTTTTTTTAAAGAAACCAAGTTATGTTTCATTATTTCTAAATATATTTATTTTTTATTTTTTTGCAGGAGGGCCTTGGCTGGTCTGGAGTGGTGAGGTTGTTTGATCCAGTGAAGTCCCCAAGATGTTATGCAGTGATTTCTTTGAAACCGTTGTAATTTTGTGAAAAACATTTTTTTTCCTGTGCATATTTTGCTTTACATTACCTGAGAGGTCTGTTAGTGCTTCCATCATGAATGCCAAGTAATTTAAATTATAAATGTAAATTGTTTTTATTTTTTTTAGCTCTTTGGCTATTTTATAATAAATAAACACTCCAAGTAATATAACTATTACTGTGTGATATATTTGTTGTGGTGTCAGGAGTGTTCTGGCTCATCTTCCCCCAATCTATGTAGTCAAACAGTTTTTTGACTTTTTACCTGGGGTTCACGGGTGCTGCTCCTTGCCGGCCAGATATTCAGAAGCTCTCTGCCTGAGCTGAGCTCGCTCTGCACTGAAGGAGCTTCCTGTTCGCACACCTGAATGGATGGGAGAGGGAATGGTGCCTGGACCCCAGGTAAGAATTCAAACCATTAGAAAACTGCTTACATTTCTGGAGTGCCAGGGCACTTCTTTAAGCATAACCATTACAACACACTGTAGTAGTTATGGTGCTTGGTATGTTCCAATAAAAATGTAGTGGAAATTGGGCGATTCATTTTGATGCTGCTGTGCTGCCACTGATCAAGTTGTAAGGAACGTATTAAATCTGTACAGTGCTGATTGCAAATCGTGAACTAAGACATCAAGTGGTGTGCCTTGAAGGATTTGTACATACTCCAAAAAGGTGTAGGATGGCAGATTATGTTTTTTCCTTATACCAAAGCTCTTTGCACTGCTTGTGCTTGCATTCAAAACCTCGTAAACCAAATGCCTAGCTGGACCACTGATCTCTGTTTCATGTAAAGATGAATAAAGGTCCAGCTGATGTAGACCAATGTCTTTATTTTACTGTATGTGGGGAGCATCATTGTCATTGGTCAGCATTGTCTGTTAAATCAGAGTTTGGTGGTAAATACACCTCTCCAGAAAACAAACAAAAAAACAACACATTTCTCCGTTCTTCCCCATTGAATAATAGCATTTATATTACGTTATATTTTAAACTTCTGTTTTTAACTTTATGGAGACCATTTCTAATGATCTATCATGATTAGAGTTGTGAAAGGGCATCTTCTGGTTCTTCTCAATCTTCGTGGCATATTTCCAGATATCTTTTTATTGTATGATTGAGTAACTCTAAATCATGGCCTAAAGTATTGCAGAACCACCGACCATTATTAAACCATGATAGGACCAATATATGGGACTTTTTATTGAAGAAAAACATATTGCATGATCATGTCTATGTACTCTTATTTACTGGTATCTGTATTGGTTTTGTATATTTAGGTATTTAATGGGATGCAAGGGCATGTTTCATTGTATAATGAAAAATTAAACTGTGCCAATAAAATTATTTCCTAGAAAACATTGGTGGGCCTGTAATGTATTGCTTTGGACCACATAACTGGATCACGATGTGTATGTGCTTTACATATGTTTTCTGGCTATTTTCCCTGCAGTTATTATACTAATATAATTTAGTTTTGAGGTGATATTCTCTCATTTCACCAGAGGTTAATATGTGGGTATTGATTTAGCAGCCTTCCTCAGGAGTTAATCCTTTTTTAATATTGAATTCCACATTGGTCAGGTTAAACACCAAAGGGAAACCCATTTTACATTTTTAATGTGTAATATATTTTGGTACACTTTCCACCTCAGAAGGCGTTAAGCATATTTAAATAACATAAAATTTAATTATTTAAATTTTACAAAAATAAAACAAGTGTGTTTTTTTTGGTTTTTTTTTTTTTACAAATCACATATTTACATGGAAACAGTAACTAGTAATACTTTTTTTTGGCAAGTTCCCCGGTTACTAGATTTGTGTATTCAGTTTCAGCCAAATTGCAATTCATCCTACTTTAGACCAATCGGCGGCTTGGCAGAATTCTGTGTCTCTGAAGTGCCATGCGGACATATAGCCGAGAAATCAACTCACATGAGAGATGACCATATTTGTTTGCTTCGGGATTTAGAGTTCTACCTGTGGCACAAAAAAAAGGACATGATTGATGGCAAAAAGGATGATTGACAGCTAGACGTCAGCCACTTAGTGTTCGTTTTATTCACAGATCAAGTGAGCTATAGAGGGGAGAAAAGAAGGAGCAATAAAAAAAAAATGTACGGTATATGTATTTATATATTTTGTGTGAATAAAATGGAAGAAAAATGAACCTATCAGTGTATTGCATAATGTATATATACTTGTATTATATATATATATATATTTATATATTTTTGTTTGTTTTTTGTACCCCGATTTTTGCACTCTTTTTTTTATTTATCCAAATCATTTTCCCCAAATATTTTTAGTAGATGATATTCAGACAATTTAAATTGTCCAGTGGATGAGTGTCAGAGGTCCCGAACTCAATTTCATTTTCAGAATAAATGGTTGGACTAAACCATGCCCTATTATTACACTGTATTATAATCCATTATCATATCTCGGCCGTCTGGGATATCTATATGCTTAGCTGTTTAAAACATGTCCGCTTTGGTATGACCGCAGGAGCCTACAGAGGTTATTGTATGATTTTAAAAAAGCTTGTGCAGCATCTATAGAACTTTTAGATCTCTTCTTTACAATTGCTATTTGTAATCTTTATTGTGTTAAACATTTACTACAAGTAAATATATTTTCAGTGCCTCTGAGAGGATACTGCTTTGCAAGATGGATCAAATGACTGCCCAAAAAAAGTATCTTCCTGTAAAAAAAAAATAATAAAATCCTATGATTCTCAAAGGTTATTTATCAAAAAAACTAATTCAAAGTTAAGTTCAAATTTAAGGTAAGATTAGCTGAATTGAAAGCTTACCTGACTGGTAAATGTTCCTAGTTTTTTAACCTTAAATTTAAAACTCACTTCCAATTCTCACTCTAGTGAATAACCATGTCAAGTCTTTCACGTGGTAACTAAGAATTATGTGAGATAGAGTTCAACAATAAATATAGATATTTTGGGAGAACTAGTAAATGAACCATATTAGCTGTTATTAGAATATCAACATATACGTATCGTCATGGCTCCTATGATATAATAGTTTGATAGCTAAAATATACCTCCCTAATAAATAGCTCTATTCCAGTTAGATTGTTGATCTTTTACCTTTCTAGCTATTAGCTAGTTGACTATGTTTCAAATTATCGTTGTTCCAGGAATCCATAAATATTGCTCATAATGTGCTTCTAGCACATTGTCCTCTTAAGGTTGGAACTTGATTCATCTTTATAACCTGTTACCATAGGCGTGCGCACGGGGTGTGCCGGGTATGCCTGGGCACACCCTAATCCCCGCGGCACGCCTATGGATTGAGTCCTGCAGGAACGGAGTTCCTGCACTTTTTTTGCGCAGGAACGCCGTTCCTGCAGGCACTCAGCGCCCCCCTTCCTCCCCCCATGTCCCCCCTGTCATGGATGGGAGGGGGGGGGGGCAAGAGGTTATGGACACCCCCCCCCCCCCCCCGGCGGCTCTCTCAATATCAGCCGCGGCGAGGGAGCTGTGAGCTCTCTGCTCCCTCTTGCCGCGCGCTGTTTGCTGATGCTGGGAGCCGGAATATGACGTCATATTCCGGCTCCCAGCTACAGCAGACAGCCCGCGCGGCGAGAGGGAGCAGAGAGCTCACAGCTCCCTCGCCGCGGCTGATATTGAGAGAGCCGCCCGACCCACTGGACCCCAGGGACAAGTCCACGCCAGCACTCCAGGTAGGGAGGCTGGGTGGACATTTTTTTAATTAAAAAAAATAATTTGTGTGTGTGTGTCTGTGACTGTGTGTGTGTGTCTGTGACTGTGTTTGTGTGTGTGTGTCTGTGTGTGTGTGTGTCTGTGTCTGTTTGTGTGTGTGTGTGTGTGTGTGTGTGTGTCTTTGACTGTGTATGTGTGTGTGTCTGTGTGTGTGTATGTGAATGTGTGTGTGTGTGTGTGTGTGTCTGTGAATGTGTGTATGTGAATATGTGTGTGTCTGTGAATGTGTGTGTGTCTGTGAATGTGTGTGTGTGAGTGTATGTGTGTATGTGTATCTGTGAATGTGTGTCTGTGAATGTGTATGTGTGTCAGTGTATGTGAATATGTGTGTCTGTGAATGTGTGTGTCTATGAATGTATGAGTGTGTGTGTGTCTGTGAGTGTATGTGTGTGTGTTTGAGTATGCGTGTCAATGTGTGTATATATATATATATATATATATATATATATATATATATATATATATACACACACACACACACACACACACACACACACACACATATACATATACATACACACACTGGAGTGTATATTATTTTTTTGGGGGGGTGGGAATCTTGGTTCCCACACTTTATTCCCCAGGACTTTATTCTCCCCTGTCGGCTCACGCAGAACGGGCGCTGAGTGTCGGCTCTGCTCTAAGCCTCCATGGGCCGGCGGGGAGATCAAAGATCTACCTCACCGGCCCACAGCAGCATGAAGGGAGGCAGGAGAGGACCCGGGGAGCTCTAGACAGCAGCTCCACCAGGTTCCTCTGGCAAGATCTGAGCGTTGCCGCGGCAACACTCAGATCTCACGAGAGTTAACTCTAGCCCCGCAAGCTAGAGTTCACCCTCCACTGGACCACCAGGGATGGCACATGGCAGCAAGGATCCCCCCTCCCTACATAAGGTAAGAAGGGAGGGGGGATATTTACTAATCTGCCCCCACCTCCACAATCTGTCCAAACATACAGCACACACACACACATACAGCACCCACACACAAAAAGCACCTACAGACATACAGCACTCTCACACAAACAGCACACACACAGCACCCTCACACACAACACCCAAACAGCACCCACACACATACAGTACACATACAGCACCCTCACACACACAGTACACTAACCGCACCCTCACAAACACACACAGCACCTTTACAAACACACAACACCCTCACACACAGCACACTAACAACACCCTCGCAAACACACACACACAAACAGCACCCTCAGAAATACATGACACCCACACACATCACACAAACAGCACCCTCACACACACAGCACCATCACACACACATCACACAAACAGCACCCTCACACACACAGCACCCTCACACAGCACACTAACAGGACCCTAACACACACACACACACAAACACCCTCACACACAAACAGCACCCTCACACACACACACACACACACACACAAACACCCTCACCCACATAGCACACTACCAGCACCCTCACACATACACACACACAGCAGCACCCTTACACACACCACCCTCACACAGCACACTAACAGCACACACACACAGCAGTGTATGTATATATATGTGTGTGTATATATATATATATATATATATATACATATACATGCGGCGTGTGTTTGTGCTTTAGGGTGCACACCCTAATGCAATAGGCTGCGCACGCCTATGCCTGTTACATTGTCATATTTACAAACATAAGCAGAGCTGTCATTCCTATGACTAAGGACCAGCCAGTCCAAAACATGTAAGGAATTATGCTATTTTTCTCCCATCCCCAAATAAATGTTTTAATATTGTGTGCATTGGTGTCTTTATCTGTATTTTTTTATATATGAAAACTTAAGCAGAGCTATCGTCTTAAATTTTCATCATATCGGTCTATCACATTTAAATGCCTCTAAATAAATTCATTTAAAACAGCATTCATATTCAACTAACACTCGTGGACAGCTGTTAATAAAGAAACATATTTTCATGGTTATTCACTAATATGAGAATTCAAAGTTAATTCAAACATAATTTTGAAAGTCCAAAGTAGCTAAACTACTTAGCTACATAGCTGACTTAAAGGGACACTATAGTCACGAGAAAAACTACAGCTTAATGTAGTTGTTCTGGTGAGTATAATAGTTCCCTTCAGAGAAAAGGCAGCGTTTACATTGCTCTTAGGGACACCTCCAAGTGGCCACTCCTTGGATGGCCACTGGAGGTGCTTCCTGGCTCAGGGCTGCACAGTAAGCAGCCCTGTCATTCAGCATCCCCACATTCTGCATGGAGTCACTGAGTTTTCCTCATAGAGATGCATTGATTCAATGCATCTCTATGAGGAGGTCCTGATTGGCCAAAACTGCATTTCGCCCCGCCCCATGCTGAATTTAGCCAATCCAATGCTTTCCCATTGCTTACCCTATTGCAGGGGTGGGGAAACTTCGGCTCTCCAGATGTTTTGGACTACACCTCCCATGATGCTTTGCCAGCATTATGTGTGTAAGAGCATTATGGGGGATGTAGTCCTATTGGAAAGCATTGGATTCTCTAAAAATCGGCCATTTTGATGATGTCACAAAGGGGATGGAGCCAGCACCAGCAGACTCGCGCGGCACTGGAAATAAGGTGAGTTTTAAACTTTTATATGGGGTTAAGGGGGGGGGCAAGTCACCTAAATGGTGGGTTAAACACTATAGGGTCAGGATTACATTTTTGTGTTCCTGATCCTATAGTGATCCTTTAAAGAATGTTTCTAGGTTGGCAATTTTTACCTAGAATTTGTAATTCACTTTGAATTTTCATGTTACTTAATAACCCTTGTAGCGGAATTGAGGACCCAACTACACTTTTAATCCCTTTGTTTGGCTGTCCATACACCCTCATTCGTTTACCGAACCCCATCTCTGTGTGGCCCCCTGTAAGCAACTTTTAATCACCGACCACCCTGGCTGTTAACCACAAAGTTTATGGAAAGTGAAGAAGAAATAGAAGGCTTCCTACAGGACTTTGAGCGGCAATCTCGATTGTATCAAGTACCCCCAGCAGATTGGCTAGTAACCTTTAGGGCAGAGCAGCGCCGTGCCTGATGAAGAAAGCACGGATAATGCTTGGGTGAAAGAAGTGATATTGGGAAGATAATGTCAGGATTACTAATTGATCCAGCACGCAGAATTGTGTCACACCTGGGACTAAAGATAACGTCTAACCAGACATTAGGATGGCCGGACTTAACGTATCCAAGATTAGTCAGAATACTTACCAAGGTCAGGAATACAGAATCAGAGACAACGATGAGAAAAAGCCAAAAATCAAGGATGCCAGAAATCAGGGAAGTCAGAACAAAGTCAAATACCAAAATATCAAGAACAGGAACACACTCTCGGATTACCATCAGGCAGAAACCACGACATGGCAATGAGAGAATGTAAAAGTTAGTTTAAATAACCCTCCTGTTTATCCGATTGGCTGTAATCGGCCTTTGACCCCAAAACATGCGTGCGCGTAACATCACACGCACACCGACGTCATCCTAAATGTGGGTGGTCATGTGGCTATAAAGTGGCATAGATCCGCAGTGGCTGGTGTCCCCAGACATGCTGGGTTTATCAGGTGTCCGGGCGCATGGTTGTAGAAGGGCACAACTATTCCTGTCAGGACGGCAAATACCATCAAAAACATTTCTATGAGCGGATGAATTAGTCACATTACCCCCCACCTGACGACCGCCCACCGGGCGGACAGGACCCGGTTTGAGAGGAAACCTGACATGGAAAGAGTGAACCTTACGGCCAGCATGGATATCAGAAGCAGGAACCCAAGAACGGTCAGCAGGTCCATAACCCTTCCAATCAACCAGGTACTGCAATGAACCACAAGAGGATCTGGAATCAACAATGGATTAGACCTCATACTCCTCCTGACCGGAAACATCCAAAGGAGGAGGGGGAATCACCGGGACAGTATATTTATTGCAAATAAGCAGTTTGAGTAAAGATACATGAAACGAATTAGGAATGTGCAAGGATGCAGGAAGGACCAAGGAATAAGAAACAGGGTTAATTCTCTTAAGGACACGGTAAGGGCCAAGAAACCTAGGAGCAAATTTCATGCTAGGAATTTTTGATCTAATATTGCGAGATGACAACCAAACCTGGTCCCCCCCCTGGTAAACTGGATTGGCACGCCACCATTTATCAGCATGGAATTTAAAGCGAGCAGCCGCAGTTTCAAGAGTGGAGTGAACCTTAGTCCAAGTATCACAAATAGAGGCGAGGTGGTCATCCAGAGCAGGGATAGCAGTGTCAGAAAACACATCAGGGAGAATAGTAGGATAGTGACTGGTATTGACACAGAACGGACTGGGCCCAGATGCGTCACGGGTAGCACTATTCCTGTCAAATCAGCCCAGTTAGACGGAGTACTGTTCACAAAGCAACGTAAATACAGCTCAAGTGATTGGTTAGCCCTTTCAGCCGCACCATTGGTCTGGGGATGGTAAGCAGAGGAAAACGATAAGTCAATGCCCAACTGTTTACCGAGTGCCCTCCAGAACCTTGACACAAATTGGGAACCCCTATCCGACACAATATTTTGAGGGATCCCATGAAGCCTGACAATGTCACGTATAAATATGAGAACTAGATCCTGAGAAGATGGCAATTTTTTGAGTGGAAAGAAATTTGCCATTTTGGAAAAGCGGTCAACTACCATAAGGATGGTGGTATAACCATTAGAACTAGGTAGGTCAACAATGAAGTCCATAGACAGATGAGACCATGGAACACTAGGTATGGAAAGTGGATGTAATAATCCACACGGAAGCATGTGTGCAACCTTAGAGACAGCACAAATGGAACAGGCTTCCACATTATCCTTAATATCTCTTCTGAGTGACTCCCACCAAAATGATCTGGAAATAGCGGATATAGTCTTATTAATACCCGGATGCCCAGTAGTAACATTGTTGTGGAATATTTTCAACACCTCTTTCCTGTCATTTAATGGAATAAACAATTTACCTAGAGGTTTATTGCTGGGTGCCTGGTACTGAGCTGCCATGATAGCACAAAGCAATGGTGATGACAAGGAAAGGACAGTGGATGCTATGATACACTCAGGAGGAACAATGGGTGACGTCTCTTGTTCTAGTTCTGACTCATCATCAAACTGCCTAGATAAGGCGTCAGCTTTAACATTTTTAAGACCAGGTCTGTAAGTAATAATAAAGTTAAAGCGGGACAAGAATAGAGACCATCTAGCTTGTCTAGAAGCCAGACGTTTGGCATCACCAATATAGGCCAGATTCTTGTGATCAGTTATGATCAGCAGGGGTTCTTTGGAACCCTCCAAAAGTTGTCGCCACTCCTTGAGCGCCAAAATAATGACCAATAGTTCTCTGTTTCCTATGTCATAATTATGCTCAGCTGGAGACAATTTTCTGGAGAAGTAACCACAAGGGTGTAAAGGGGTTTCCTGACTCTCTCTCTGGGAAAGAGCTGCCCTTACCCCTGTTTCAGAGGAATCAACTTCAAGTATGAAAGTCTTGCTAGTATTAGGATGTACAAATACAAAGAAACAAGTCCTGCACTAAAACTCCCATTACTCCTGGGCGGCAGCAATGACCATTGTACACATCAGCCAAAATAAATATAGTAAAAACCAAAGAAAAAACGTTACCTGCGCTCTTTACACATCCCTATGTATTTTTAAACACATGGAGGTTTTTAGTTACCTCCAATGGTCATGAGAGGGTATGACCACCTGCCACATCAAGGCAGACCTCTTAGGTGGGTCCTAAATCTAACCATTCACCTTGCTTCCGTGAGCCGCCTCCATAGAAAAAGAATACCTGGCTGTGGTGTGGGCCCTAAAAAAACTCCAGCCCTATTTGTACAGACAGCAGTTCAATCTGTTCATGGATCACAACCCGTTGGTATGGCTAAACCGAGTGGCGGGGGACAACGCTCAGTTGCTGCGCTGGAGTTTGGCGTTACAACCGTATGACTTTACTTTTCACCACCGCCCAGGGAAGCAGAATGGCAATGCCGACGGGTTATCTCGACAAACTGAACTGGAAAAGTGATCCGTGAGTACTCCCCGGACATCCCCAAGAAGATCCGTTAAGGATCAGACTGTGTATGCCGGCTTGTGGTTAAGGGGGAGCAGAATTGTAGCGGAACTCCAATACCTAGCATAGGTATCACCACTATTCTGTCCTCGTAGCTGAAAGAAACAGTTTAATACACCAAGACCCTTTTCCCCCCAGCAAATAGAGGACACATAATTCTGGGAGTCAACTGCTTTTATTTTGGCCACACACGCCTTTTATGCACAGACCCCTACATGGGGTCTCCCATAAAATAATACAGGGTTTTTCCTGACAGGATCCTCTGTGCCTGACAGATAATTTAGTGAGAAAAAGCTATAACTCAATTATCTCTCAGGTACAGAAAAATATACAATATTCTAAAACACCCCAAAAATAGTTTTGAATAACTTCAGAACCCTACAAAAGTCATATCGCCAAATAGCTTGGATCTGAGCGCTCACTTTGCCAAAATATCACTCAAATCCCTTCATTGGTTCGGGAACGCAATTCGAATTAAGTTTTGACCAGTCGGCCATGAAGTGATGCCTCAAAACAGTTCCTGAGAAAACAAGGCAACAACCAGTCATCTTTCGGGAGTTCTCGCACGAACACCGATTAATCCATCCTCTGGCTGTTAGGGAGCGAATGCTTCCCCTGTTCGGTAGTTCATGCCTCCCGAACGCTATTCTCATAACTGTTTGGGAAGATGGATGGGCAGCGGTACTAGTTTCCCGGGTGTTCGCGGGGTCGCGGATCCGAAAACAGTTCAGCACTGTCAATGACCATGTACCACTGCCCGCGTTAAGGAGACAAAATGGCCGCCAATTGTTTGTACACATACATTCGGTTATACGAACAGCGGTCACACAGGGAAAACACTTGAACTGATAACCAACTTGTGGTTATCAGCCAGAGGTGGTCAGTGATTAAAATGTGCGAACAGGGGGCCACACAAGCAGAGTATTCAGTAAACTAATGGGGGTGTACGGAAAGCCAAACAAAGAGAATAAAAGTGTAGTTGGGTCCTCTATTCCGCTTCAAGGGTTATTAAGTAACGTGAAAATTCCTCCAGTGGCCACTCCTCAGATGGCTACTAAATGTGCTTCCTGGGGCAGTGCTTCACAGTGTGTTGTTTAGCTCTCCCCCCAGCCCGCCTTCTTGGCTGAGATCATCAACATTGACCATCTCTGCCAATCCAATGGAAAGCATTGTGATTGGCTGAGATCATTACTTCTTATGATGTCAGCCAAGGAGGCAGATCATGGGTAAAGCCAGCACCAGCAGACAGGAATAAATGTAAGATTTTACTATATTTAAGGGGCAGGAAGGCCAGATAGGGCCTTTTGATTCAACACTACATGTTTGTGTTCCTTTAAATTCACTTTTCATACAAAACAAAATAAACCTGAAAAATAAAAGTAAACATATCATCCTACGGTATACACTGCTTAGAAGTGTTTTGGTTTTTGGTGGTGAAAAGTATAATGACAGTAACAAGACAAAGATGTCTTGTTAATGACCATAAATATTTGTACATGCTCTGATGTAACTGATTTATATTTTCTGACCCACTTTAGAGATCCACTGTGCACAATGATTTATAAAGCAGAATATTTCTAGTTCCATATATGTTTAATGTTTCAAATAGAATAGTACAAAAGTAGGTACAACCTCACTGTTTATAAAGAAATATATATTCACTTTTGCAGAGCTCAATTAGCGGTAATATATATTCTTACATAAAATTTATATTTTTTCCAGTAGTAAATGTAGTGCTAGTGGCTAAAATTTTGGTTCCTGGGGGCACTGTTAAAAATTAGCAGTAAACCATAATCCTTATTCCCCAGTGTGCGTCTTTTAAATGCCACTACATCACTGACATTAAACACAGAGTGGTATCACAATGTAAATCACCGCGGGGTAGAAACTGTAAACAAGTGGAGACATAAAAATTACTATGACAAATCAGCACCGGTGACTTGAACTCGGCATTGTCAAATATGTAATAAATGTTTCAGTAAAACAATATACCTGAAATAAAAGGTAGCTATGGGAAAACTATACAAGAGTCATAACATAGATGAATTTAGCATAGCAATTAAAGCATCTATCCAGTTACCATAAGACTTGAAATAAGCCAAATTATATTTTTTATTTATGAGTGAATTAAGTCTCAAATTTGCAAGAAGCAATAACAAAGAAAAGAAAAACATTGGTTTGTAGTATCATAACAACTATCATAATGGCATTCGGCTCTGTGGTTTAATTTCGTGCTTGTCTTAATCATTTACAAATTAGCTGGTATTCGCTAAAATGGCTGATGCAGTCGTTAGCGATTACCGTCTGTTTTCACACTACAAAATTTAATGACTGGTAATCAACAGCTGCTCAAACTTTTACCAACACTATAGAAATTAACATTAGATACTAAACACTATGTATCCATTGTACCGTGCTGCGGAATCTGATGGCGCTATATAAATAATAAAATAACAATAATAATGTAAAAACACCAGGTTTCAATGCTAGACATTAAAAATTATCACCTGTCATTGACTAAAATTTATACCTGCTTCGTCTACAATGTAAAGAGGCAAATGTAAGTTAAAGACTGTAAACTCTTAATGGATTGCATAGAAAAAAAAAAAAAATTTGTTCTAAATCTAAGTGCATTTACACACAAAAGCCTGTATATGAGTATGGTGTGTGCAAGTCAGGTATTTGCAAGCACCTGGGGGAAATTGCTCAGACAATGGCAGGTGAAGAGCTCATGTGTCGATAGAACCTTTTGTAATTTCCTTGTGGAGTTATTTATTTATAAAATATTTTACCAGGAAAGATACATTGAGATTTCTCTTGTTTTCAAGTATGTCTTGGGTTCACAAAACATTGCATTGATACAATAGGGTACAATAAAATACAAACAACAATATTAATACACAATATATACAAAATAACATAGAACAGGTAAGAAACATATAATCAACCTTGACCGGTGCATTCTGTTTTGAGATATGTAGAGATGGATCTCTTAAAATATTTTAGGCTTGGTGAAGATTTGAAAGTGTTAGGGAGGTCGTTCCATAATTGCGGTGCTCTGTCGGAAAAGGAGGATTGGGACGCTTTCTTTTTGTATTGAGGTAGACTAAATAAAGTGCTGGTACTGGATCGGAGGTTATAGGAGGTGGGAACAGCCGAGGAGAGCATTCTGCTCAGGTAGGGTGAAAGCTTCCCAGAAAAGCTCTTAAACACAAGGCTGGAAAGATGAAGGGTGCGTCTGGATTCCAGCGACAGCCAGTTTAGTTCTTTTAGTGTGTCACAATGGTGGGTCATGAAATTACATTGTAGCACAAAGCTGCAGATTTAGTTATACAATGTATTAAGCTTACTTAGGTGAGTTTGTGTTGCAGGTGCATATACTACATCCCCATAATCAATGATTGGCATCTGCATTTGCTGTACAATCTTTTCCTTTACTGTAGGCATAGGCGTGCGCAGCCTATACATTAGGGTGTGCACCCTAAAGCACAAACACACGCCACATGTATATGTGTGTGTGTGTGTATATATACAGTTGCAAGAAAAAGTATGTGAACCCTTTGGAATGATATGGATTTCTACACAAATTGGTCATAAAATGTGATCTGATCATCATCTAAGTCACAACAATAGACAATCGCAGTATGCTTATAAACTAATAATACACAAAGAATGAAATGTTGCCATGTTTTTATTGAACACACCATGTAAACAGTCACAGTGCAGGTGGAAAAAGTATGTGAACCCTTGGATTTAATAACTGGTTGAACCTCCTTTGGCAGCAATAACTTCAACCAAATGTTTCCTGTAGTTGCAGATCGACGTGCACAACGGTCAGGAGTAATTATTGACCATTCCTCTTTACAGAACTGTTTCAGTTCAGCAATATTCTTGGGATGTCTGGTGTGAATCAGGGCCAGACTGGCCCACCGGGATACCGGGAAATTTCACGGCGGGCCGTCGGCACCTGGGGCCGGGCAGGCAGCCGGCTCTTCTGGCGGCCGCATCGGGGAGCTCTTTTGGCGGCCACAGGGGGAGCTGGCTGTTCTGTCTCTGCTCCCCTGCCCCAGCGCACAGCTTAATGAGACCGGGGCCGGAATATGACGTCATATTCCGGCCCCGGTCTCTTTATAGCGCGTGAGGGCGGGGGAGCAGAGACAGAAAAGCCAGCTCCCCCTGCGGCCGCCAAAAGAGCTCCCCCATGCGGCCGCCAGAAGAGCCAGCTCCCCCATGCGGCCACCATAAAAATGAGCTCCCCATGCGGCTGCCAGCACAAAGGTAAAAATTATGTGTGTCAGTGTGAGTTTATGTGTGTGTCTGTGTCATGGTGCATGTGTGTCTGTCTGTGTCATTGTGTGTCTCTGTCTGTCATGGTGTGTGTGTCTGTCAGTGTCATGGTGTGTGTGTGTCTGTGCCATTGTGTGTGCCTGTGTCATTGTGTGTGTGTGTCTCTGTCTGTCATGGTGTGTGTGTGTCTGTCTGTGTCATTGTCTGTGTGTGTGTCTGTCTGTGTCATGGTGTGTGTGTCTCTGTCTGTCATGGTGTGTGTGTCTTTCATGTAATGTGTGTCTGTCTGTGTCACGGTCTGTCTGTGTCATGGTGTGTGTGTGTTTGTCATGGAATGTGTGTGTGTGTCTGTGTCACGGTGTGTGTGTGTCTGTGTCACGGTCTCTCTGTGCCGTGGTGTGTGTGTGTGTGTGTCTGCATTTGTCATGTAATATGTGTCTGTGTCACAGTGTGTGTGTGTTTTTGTCACGGTCTGTCTGTGTCATGGTGTGTGTGTGTTTGTCATGGAATGTGTGTGTGTCTGTCTGTGTCATGTAATGTGTGTCTCTCTGTGTCACGGTGTGTGTGTCTGTGTCACGGTCTCTCTGTGTCGTGGTGTGTGTCTGCATGTGTCATGTAATATGTGACTGTGTCACGGTCTGTCTGTGTTATGGTGTGTGTGTGTCTGTCATGGTATGTGTGTGTCTCTGTCATGGTGTGTGTGTCTGTCTGTGTCATGGTGTGTCTGTCTGTGTCATGGTGTGTCTGTGTTTCTGTCTGTGTCACGGTGTGTGTGTGTGTCTCTGTCTGTGTCACGGTGTGTGTGTGTGTTTCTGTCTGTGTCATGGTGTGTGTCTGTCATGCTATGTGTGTGTGTATGTGTGTTTTTACTCACCTTTTTTCCCCCCACGTTGTGCTGGTCTCCCCTCGACTGGCCCTGCCTCTATGGCTGAGATCATCAAGCTTGATGATCTCAGCCAATCCGCACTGACACAGGAAGGACCAATATTTTATATTGGAAAAAGCTATATATATATATATACATAATCAATCATCTAGGGTGGCAAGACATAGCCTTACATATTACATGCGACAATATATGGCGCAATGACTTATGGGGCTGGCATAGATTTTTTTCCAGGGCTGCTTTGGAATCCCCAGTCCGGCCCTGGTGTGAATCGCTTTCTTCAGGTCATGCCACAGCATCTTAATCGGGTTGAGGTCAGGACTCTGTCTGGGCCACTTCAGAAGGCATATTTTCTTCTGTTGAAGCCATTCTGTTGTTGATTTACTTCTATGCTTTGGGTCATTGTCCTGTTGCAACACCCATCTTCTGTTGAGCTTCAGCTGGTAGACAGATGGCCTTAAGTTCTCCTGCAAAATGTCTTGATAAACTTGGGAATTCATTTTTCCTTCGATGATAGCAATCCGTCCAGGCCTTGATGCAGCAAAGCAGCCCCAAACCATGATGCCCCCACCACCATACTTCACAGTTGGGATGAGGTTTTGATGTTGGTGTGCTGTGCCTCTTTTTTTGCCAAACATAGTGTTGTGTGTTTCTTCCAAACAACTCAACTTTGGTTTTATCTGTCCACAGAATATTTTGCCAGTACTGCTGTGGAACATCCAGGTGCTCTTGTGCAAACTGTAAACATGCAGCAATGTTTTGTTTGGACAGCAGTGGCTTCCTCTGTGGTATCCTCCCATGAAATCCATTCTTGTTTAGTGTTTTACGTATTGTAGATTTGCTAACAGGGATGTTAGCATTTGCCAGTGACTTTTGTAAGTCTTTAGCTGATACTCTATGATTTTTCTTCACCTCATTGAGCAGTCTGCGCTGTGCTCTTGCAGTCATCTTTACAGGACGGCCACTCCTATGGAGAGTAGCAGCAGTGCTGAACTTTATCCATTTATAGACAATTTGTCTTACCGTGGACTGATGAACAGCAAGGCTTTTGGAGATACTTTTATAACCCTTTCCAGCTTCATGCAAGTCAACAATTCTTAATCATAGGTCTTCTGAGAGCTCTGTTGTGCGAGGCATCATTCACATCAGGCAATGCTTCTTGTGAAAAGCAAACCCAGAACTGGTGTGTGTTTTTAATAGGACAGGGCAGCTGTAACCAACACCTCCGATCTCATCTCATTGATTGGACTCCAGTTGGCTGACATCTCACTCCAATTAGCTCTTGGAGATGTCATTAGTCTAGGGGTTCACATACTTTTTCCACCTGCACTGTGAATGTTTACATGGTCTGTTCAATAAAAACATGGCAACATTTCATTCTTTGTGTGTTATTAGTTTAAGCAGACTGTGATTGTCTATTGTTGTGACTTAGATGATGATCAGATCACATTTTATGACCAATTTGTGCAGAAATCCATATCATTCCAAAGGGTTCACATACTTTTTCTTGCAACTGTATATATATATACACACACACACATACACACATACATACACTGCTGTGTGTGTGTGTGCTGTTAGTGTGCTGTGTGAGGGTGCTGTGTGTGTGTGCTGTTAGTGTGATGTGTGTGTGAGGGTGCTGTTAGTGTGATGTGTGGGTGAGGGTGTTTGTGTGTGTGTGTGTTTGTGAGGGTGCTGTTTGTGTGTGAGGGTGTTTGTGTGTGTGTGTGTGTTTGTGAGGGTGCTGTTTGTGTGTGAGGGTGTTTGTGTGTGTGTGTGTGTTTGTCCTGTGAGGGTGCTGTGTGTGTGAGGGTGCTGTTTGTGTGAGGGTGCTGTGTGTGTGAGGGTGCTGTTTGTGTGAGTGTCGTGTATTTGTGAGGGTGCTGTGTGTGTGTGTGTGTGTGTGTGTGTTTGTGAGGGTGCTGTTAGTGTGCTGTGTGTGAGGATGCTGTGTGTTTGTAAAGGTGCTGTGTGTGTTTGTGAGGGTGTGTGTGAGCGTGCTGTGTGTGTGAGCGTGCTGTATGTGTACTGTATGTGTGAGGGTGCTGTATGTGTGCTGTGTGTGTGTGTGCTGTATGTGTGTGTGTGCTGTATGTTTGGAGGGATTGTGGAGGTGGGGGCAGATTAGTAAATATCCCCCCTCCCTTCTGACCTTATGTAGGGAGGGGGGATCCTTGCTGCCATGTGCCATCCCTGTTGGTCCAGTGGAGAGTGAAATCTAGCCTGCGGGGCTAGAGTTAACTCTCACGAGATCTGAGCGTTGCTGCGGCAACACACAGATATCTCGAGAGGAACTTGGCGGAGCTGCTGTCTAGAGCTCCCTGGGTCCTCTCCTGCCTCCCTCCATGCTGCCGTGGGCCGGTGAGGTAGATCTCCCTTGGAGGCCTTGGAGGCTTAGAGCAGAGCCGGCACTCAGCGTGACAGCGTCCTGTGGAATAATGTGTGGGAACTCTCCCAAGATTCCCACCCCCCCAAAAAAAATATCCACTCGTGTGTGTGTGTGTTTGTGTGTGTGTATATATATATGCGTACACACTCATACATTCACAGACACACATACACTCACAGACACACGCTCATACATTCACAGACACACACATACATTCACAGACACACATACACTGACACACATACACTCACAGACACACACATTCACAGACACACACACACATTCACAGACACACACTCACATACAGAGACACACATACACACACAGACACTCACACACAGACACACACATTCACAGACACACACTCACAATTTTTTTTTTTATAAATAAATGACCACCCAGCCTCCCTACCTGGAGTGCTGGCGTGGACTTGTCCCTGGGGTCCAGTGGGGCGGGCACCTGTCTCCATCTCAGCCGTGACGAGGGAGCTGTGTGCAGTCTGTTTCCTCTCGCCACGCGCGCTGTATACAGTAGCTGACGTCATATTCCGGCTCCCAGCATCAGCAAACGGCGCCCGGCGAGAGGAAGCAGAGAGCACACAGCTCCCTCGCCACGGCTCAGCTGGAGTGAGGGGGGGGGATCCATTACCTCTTTCTCCCCCCCATGACAGGGGGAACACGAGGGGAGGAAGGGGGGCATTTGGGGGTGCTGGGTGCCTGCAGGAACGGCGTTCCTGCTCAAAAAACGCTGTTCCTGCAGGACTCAATCCATAGTGCGTGCCGAGGGGATTAGGGTGTGCCCAGGCACACCCCGTGCGCATGCCTATGAATGTAGGGCTTAGGCAGGATTTGTTTCTGTACAGGGCACCTAGGTTTGGATAAAGTTTGGGGCCAAAATATAGATTGGGGTCTAACAACTTATGTTTTACTTAATATATTCTGGGTGTATGTTCAGTTTGCAAAACAGCAAAATGGCTATTGGTTTTAGTGGCCATTACTAGAGTTCAGACGTTTAAAAATATGGCTGGATCATGAAAAACTGTCTGTATTTTATAGACACAACCATCTACCAGCTGTTGGTATTATCATTGATTAACAAATGCTTTTTAGCAGCAAGCATGGAAGACGTGACGGGACATGCATATTAACCAAAGACAACATGGGTAAAGCTACCAACCCTGAATGGTTTTAGTCGACAAATTCCATAATGTTTATAAAGCCTAAGACTGTGGAGGTGTATTTCAAACATATCAGAGGACACCCCACCAAAGGGGGGGGGGCCTTGGACAACACTAAATAGCACAACTGTATTGCCACAGTATTGATTGCATGAGTATTAATAGTGTCATAATTTATGAGGGAACAAAATTTCAAGCAATGAGAAATTACATGCATGTAAGTGGAAAGAGCTAGATAGATTGTTGTCATTTGATTATCTCTAACATATCAATATATAATGCATCAAAATACATAAGGAAATTAGACTTGGAAATTTGTTTCAGGCCTGAACTTGGACCAATCAGTAGATCGTCTGAATTTCCGGATTCCCAGCCAAAATGTACCCAAATCACAGGTACATTGTTTGAAAAGTGTACAATATAAAAACCATACTAAGTCATGTGTGATGATTCTGGAAACCAATTAAAGAATGAAATTATAGTTTTATTATTTTGTCAAATTAAAGGGTTACTCCAACCACCGTGAAACCTTTAATAATTTGAAGTGATCATAATGGTAGGAGTAAGTATGTGCCGTGTTTCTGCTTGAATCAGTGCATATACTGAAATGTTTTTAAGCATTGCAAGTAGGATCTGTTTGCCTGACAAGATGGGAGCACACAGCACAGGGAGAGGGAAAAAGAGACACACAAAATGGGATGTGGAGAGAAAGAGACACACAAAGGGGGTGGGGAAGGACCAAAATAGACAGACAGGGGAAGGGGCAAAAAATATAAGGGCTTAGGAGGAGAGACACAAAGAGGGGCTGATTGGACACAGAGTCATAGAAGGGCTGGGGAAAGGACAAAAGTGACAGACAGGAGCTGGAGACACCCAGAGGTGCTAGGAGTGACACAGAGGGATTGTGGGGATAAAGTAATATGGTGCTGAGGGAAGACAGACACAAGAGGATCTGGGGGAAGAATAATCTCACAGAGGGGATGGGGAAGGGAAGAAAGAAACAAGCACAAAGGGACTAGGGGAGGGGAAGAGACACACACAGAGGGAGAAAGAGAAACAGAAAGGGGCTGGGGAAAAAAGAGAAACACATAGGTGCTGAAGGAGAAAGGCAGACACAGGGGCTGGGGGGGAAAAGAGACACACAAAGGGGCTGGGGTAGAAAGTGATGTTTGTCAGCTGCAATATTTTGTACTACACCAGTGTATTTTGTGTTACAAAAAAGAAAAGTAGGTTTTTGCAGGACCTCTTAGGCTCTAGCATGCACTCTGAGTCGGCGGAACAGTCCAATCACATGCTTCTCTATAAGAAGACTGTGATTGGCCCGTGCAAAGCTCCTGTGACGTTGGAGGGTGTGCGAAAGTCAGCACAGGGAGCTTTGCCCAATTTTGGATTAAAACCTTTTTGCTGGTTTTAGTGCGAGGGGCAACCTTTTAAACTTTTATCTTGAGTTAAGAATCAGAAATTCATGTTTCGTTATTATACCTAAAATGTCCTCAATGGGTACACAAAGGCCACATTTTAAAGGAAAATTATTTTAAAGTAAAACGAACAAGTATCTATCAAATTACTTTACCATATGTACCATTTTTCACACTGCTCAAACTCATCTGAGACATACATTTTAAAGATACATCTTAATGATGATGTTAATTCCCTTACAGAACCATTTATGAATACGGTAAAGTTGTTGGAAAGAAAGATTGAAATCCGTTGTAGATGCGTGGCCTCTTCTCCTGGCATGCTCAAAGCCACTTTATAGAATTTTCATATTATCTGGTGACTTGTAAGTCTTGTTACACAAGTCTTAAAAAAGTATATTGCCAGTATCTTGAAGCCAACTCATTTTCTGTTATTGCAGTTATTTCCATGTGTTTTGTTCATGTGATACTTTTGGTAACCTGCTGCTATCTGTTTTATTTAACATGGGATGAGGAGGCATATAATAACTGATTTACATAACTTTGTTCAAATATTAGCACTATTTAATATTTTTGGATAAGCTTGTTAAATATTTTTTTCATTTTGAAAAATATTTTTGTTTTAATAAATACATTTTTGAGGGTAAATTCGTATATTTTTAAATATGATATAAATATTTAAATATTTTAATAGTTTGGAAAAAAAAACATTTTAAAAATTCATACAAAAAATATGAAATAATTTGAAAAGGTTAACCAAAAATATGAAGTCAGGGCCACAATTAGCATTTCTATGTATTCCTAAACAAATATATCATAGTTGATGCTGGATACACCTTTGTAATTGAATTAGTTCTTAAAATAAATGAGGGGATTTTAATAATTAACACTAATGCTTTCCATGAGAAACACTAGCTGCAGTAGTAGAAAATATAAATAATGTCAAAATATTATGGAAAAAAAGAGATTTATAACGTATCTCTTTATATTTAGAGTGCTATCACTTTAACATACAGTATATTTATTTTATTCTCAGTAAAAAAAGCCCAATTTCAAATTCTGGTAAAAATTAAATACAGATGAAAGTCAACATTCCAGGTGGCAGAATAAATTGAATGAAAATATACATACTACCTATAAATATAAATGTGTGCTTTTGCTCAACACTTCAGATGATGTTTCATGATTTTTATATAGATTTTTTTTCTTCTAAAATAATTATTTTTAGATTTATGTTGCTGGTCACTCTTTACTTTTACCATTTGTACCTCTGAACCAAGCAATCTTTCTAATTGCAAAATGCATTTTGGAAGAAGCTGGATGATCACAACGAGTAGTGAAATCTGAAGTTAATATATCATTTTTCTTGTTTGAGTTGGATGCAAACCTTGCACAATTTTCTGTGTGCTATCATTTGCATACAAGTACTAGCCAACATATGTGGATACCATACGTGCAATTTACAAAGTGAGCATGAAAAATTAACAACTGTAAAATCTAAGAACACCGCAGAAAAAACAGCGGTATCTGAATCCAAAATGTCACATTCTCACACTTTATAAAATATCTTCCATGACGTCATCACAAAACTATTTTTTTTTTAATTTTATGAGTCTTCTATGTCTGTTGTATCCTCACTCGATGTAAGGATGCAAATTTCCTTCATGAGATCTTTATATCCGAAGAGAGTTTAAGAAAAACTGCCCTAATAGAATCTTGGACAACAGATCAAGAAGACTGCCAGGGTCTATAAAATGAGAAATTAATTATTTGAATAAGTCCATCATTCTAATTCAAAAGAGATGTGATTTCCAGTGCAGAAGCTGTATGCTTGGCAATGTGAATCCAGTGTCATTTATGTTTTGGATACGAGTGAAAAAAGCATCATGGTTTCAATTATAGAGCCTGTTCTATTCACATAACTTATATTAGCAATGAAGAATCTTCAAACGCACAAAATAAAAGTTATGTGATGTTTTCAATTATACTTTGTTGTGGGTGGTCCCTGTAAGATATATTGTAGCCTATGTCCGAATAGCAGCAGGACAGTTATTAGATGCGTACAGATCTAATGAAGAATGTACCGTATATACTCGAGTATAAGCCGACCCGAATATAAGCCGAGGCCCCTAATTTTATCCCAAAAAACTGGGAAAACTTATTGACTCGAGTATAAGACTAGGGTGGGAAATGCAGCAGCTACTGGTAAATTTCTAAATAAAATTAGATCCTAAAAAAAATATATTAATTGAATATTTATTTACAGTGTGTGTATAATGAATGCAGTGTGTGCGTATGTGTGTGTGTATGAGTGCAGCGTGTGTGTATGAGTGCAGTGTGTGTATGAGTGCAGTGTGTGTGTGCATGAATGCAGTGTGTGTGTGCATGAATGCAGTGTGTGAATGCAGTGTGTGCAGGGCCGGTGCAAGGATATTTGCTGCCGTAGGCAAAAAATTTTTTGCCGCCCCCTCCCCCCCATATGTCCTGACTTCCCCTCCTCCTCCCTCAGTGGTCCTTACCTCCCCACCCCCGTGTTCCTTCACTCCCCCCCCCAGTGGTCCTGACTCACCCCTCCCCTAGTGGTCCTTACCCTCCCCTCCCCTAGTGGTCCTTACTTCCCCCTCCCCTCCCATAGTGGTCCTTATCCCACCCCCTCCCTCTCATAGTGGTCCTTATCCCCCTTCTCCCTCCCATAGTGTTCCTTATCCCCCCCATCCCTCCCATAGTGGTCCATATACCCCCCCTCCCTCCCATAATGGTCCTTATACCCTCCCTCCCTCCCATAGTGGTCCTTATCCCACCCCCTCCCATAGTGGTCCTTATACCCCCCCTCCCTCCCATAGTGGTCCTTATACCCCCCCTCCCTCCCATAGTGGTCCTTATACCCCCCTCCCTCCAATAGTGGTCCTTATCCCCCCTCCCTCCCTCCCATAGTGGTCCTTATCCCCCCCTCCCTCCCATAGTGGTCCTTATACCCCCCTCCCTCCCATAGTGGTCCTTATACCCCCCCTCCCTCCCATAGTGGTCCTTATACCCCCCTCCCTCCCATAGTGGTCCTTATACCCCCCCTCCCTCCCATAGTGGTCCTTATCCCCCCCTCCCTCCCATAGTGGTCCTTATCCCCCCCCTCCCTCCCATAGTGGTCCTTATCCCCCCCCTCCCTCCCATTGTGGTCCTTACCCCCCCTCCCTCCCATAGTGGTCCTTATACCCCCCTCCCTCCCATAGCGGTCCTTATACCCCCCTCCCTCCCATAGTGGTCCTTAACCCACCCCCTCCCTCCCATAGTGGTCCTTATACCCCCCCCCTCCCATAGTGGTCCTTATACCCCTTTTTTATTATTAATTTTTTTTTTTATTATTTTATTTCTTATTTTTTTTTTTTTTATTTATTCGTCCCCCCTCCCTGCTTGATACATGGCAGGGAGGGGGGCTCCTTCCCTGGTGGTCTAGTGGCATTGGTAGTTCAGTGGGGGGAGAGGGGTGCTGGCAGAGCTGTACTTACCTTTCCTGCAGCTCCTGTCAGCTCCCTCCTCCTCCGCGCGGTCTGTGCAGCTCCCTCTGTCAGCTCCCAGTGTAAGTCTAGCGAGAGCCGCGGCTCTCGCGAGACTTACACTGGGAGCTGACCGAGGTGCTGAACGGACGGCGCGGAGGAGGAGAGAGCTGACAGGAGCTGCAGGAAAGGTAAGTACAGCTCTGCCAGCACCCCTCTCCTCCCAGTCTGTATTATGGCAATGCAAATTGCCATAATACAGACTCTGAGTATAAGCAAAAAATGGGCTGAAAAACTCGGCTTATACTCGAGTATATACGGTATTTGTTACAGACGTTCAAGCTGATTGTTTTGCAATACAGAAGGAAATAAGGAAAGGTTTGCCTATGGCAACTGGCATTATTTCATTCAACTAGTTTGTGCGTCTGCTTGTATGGATACAATAAATATAGAGCCAGTGCCAATGGTTAAATATTAAATGGCTCTCCTGCCAACTTTCCACAAAAAGTTCTTGATTTCTCCTACTAGTGATGCCTGACAGTAAGATCATCAACTTTTTAATTTTATATATATATATATATATATATATATATATATATATAAAGCAATAAAGGGAGCACACTAGGTCTTCATTCAAGTGAAACAAAAGTTTCACTTTTGTTTCACTTGAATGAAGACCTAGTGTGCTTGCTCCCTTTATTGCTTTTTCTAAATATTACGCGGGATTGCACCTAGGCATCTTATAATTTCTAAATACCTTGGATAAAGGAGGAGTGCCCTGCTGTTTATTAGTTTATATATATATATATATATATATAAGTATAGAGAGAGAGAGAGAGACTGATTAACCACAACATTAAAACAACTGACAGGTGAAATGGGCAATCAAAAAGATCTGAGTGACTTTGACAAGAGCTTAATAGAAATAGCTATACGATTAAGTCGGAGCATTTCCAAAAAGGCAAGTCTTGTGGGGTGTTCCCAGTATGCAGTGGTTAGTACCTACCATAAGTGGTGCAAGGAAGGTGAACAGATGTCAGGGTCATGTGTGCCTAGGACTCATTGATGCACATGGGAAGTGAAAGCTATCCCATCTGGTCCGATCACACAGAAGAACCACTGTAGTTCAAATTGCTAAAATACATAATGCTGGCTGTGATAGAAAGGTGTCAAAATACACACAGTGTATCACAGTTTGCTGTGTATGGGTCTGCATAACCACAGACCAGTCAGAGTGCCCATGATGATGCCTGTCCAAAACCGAAAGTGCCTTTAATGCAATGTGAGTGTCAGAACTGGACAGAACATGGAGCAATGGAATGCCTCATCTGATGAATCATGTTTTCTTTTAGATGAGGTGGATGGCTGGGTGCATATTCATTGTCTACCTGGGGATGGCAGCAGGTTCCACTATGGGAAGAAGGCAGGCCAGCAGAGGCAGTATTATGCTCTGGGCAATGTTCTGCTGGGAAACCCTGGGGATCTGGCATTCATGTAGATGCTACTTTGACATGTACCACCTATCTAAAGATTGTTGCAGACCACATACACCCCTACATGGTAATGGTGTTTCCTGATGGCAGTGGCCTCGAAAAATACACATTCTTAGCTTTTGGGTGCACGAGGGTGGCTGGGGCTGTTGGGAGTTGGTCTGGAAGCTGCCACTCCCCTCCTCACTGCCTCCACTCTGCCTCCTCCATCCTGTGTATAGTAAGCTGTAAGTTGTAAAGGAAGAGAAAGCATAATTTAATTTCTGGCCAGAGTAAATTTGCCCAAGGTTTCCCTAAACCAAGCTTGCTCCTTGGCAACACCAAGTTCTGGGGAGTTATGATGGCAGTAATATCAATGCCCTTGGGAAAGTTGCTGGGTTCAGATGGGTACTCCACTTAGTATCTTTAATACATGTATTTCAAAAGTGTGTATACCAAGAGAGATGATGGAAGCACATATACTTGCACCCAAAACCTGGAAAACCACTGACCCATTGTGCAAACGTGTGCCCAATATTTTTGCCATTCCTAGATTATAAAACTCTATGTAAAAGTGTTTGTGGCAAGACTATCCCTATTACTTCTGCACCTGCTGACATATCACCAGGTGGGTTTTGCAAACAACATATGCTACCAGTTATATAATTATTCTATTATCTATAATAGGGAATGGTGGGGATGGATGCCTTCTTCTGCCTTTAGAAACAAATTCATTAAGGAGGGGCGGGGGAGTTTAAAAACTGCTGACCCAGTTTATCAATGGGGTCATGGTACTATACTCTTAAATGGCTTCAGTAGTTTAGTATAAGTAATGGTACTAGGCAGAGTTGCCCTCTGTATCCACTATTATACATGCTATCATTGGAACCCCATAGCTTGTGCTATTCAGAAAGATGAATCCATTAGGGGAATCTCCATACCTGCAAAAATAAAAATAACTACCAAAAATTCTATACCTATTTAGAACTATTACACTGCCATTCCCAGGCCAGTCTCTTCTCACTATCCAGTCTTTACGCAATAAATACATACATGCTTACCACCAGGGGAGAGTTCTTTTAGCAACTCTGTACAGGCAGAGAAAATCAGAGGGACCAAAGGTACACAATTTAAGTATATAAAATTTACTATATTACTACTAAACTACTTCCAAGACCAGTCTTTTCTTTTGTGATCTGACCGGGGGCGACTTGCCTGGGTAGATATAGAGGATAGTGTACTGACCACACATAGAGCTGCTCAACTGCTGTGGTCCCAAAAACAACCTCACAGATGGCCAACTTGCCTTCCACCACTAAACAAAGTTTTCAGATCTGGAAGGCCCAAGTCCATTTGATCCATATGTTTCTTGGCACTTCCTCAAGATGCTATAAGGGGGGCAATGGTGATGTATCCCTTATTCACATCTGGTGGTCTTGTCCCCTTATTCATTGACAGTGGGAGATACTTTAAGCTAATGGAAGAAAATAATGCTCCTGAAACAGGACATTTATAAACCACCTTCTTATTTGTAGTGAATTAAAAAGGAGTTTTCACCCACAAAACTCTTGATAGCTGGAAATATTTTTTTCACCATTCTCTGTAAACTCTAGAAAATCCCAGGAATTCAGCAATTTTTTAGATACCACGTTGGCCATCAACAATCATTCTATGGTCACTTAAATCACATTTCCTTCCTATTCTAATATTTGGTTAGAACAACTGAATCACTTGACATTATCTCCTTGCTTTTAGGCATTGAGTTTCTTCTGAATATGCACGCGCACAAACACCTACTCTATACTAAATTTTCAAACATAAGGCATATACGATATAGGAAAATTGTATTTCATGTTTTAATGATGTCTGAAGCCAATTAGGCTTCTTATCAAACACAATGAAATTATGTATTTCTAAGCCTTATCGTGCACTCTTTCATAATTAACTGCCTTTGCTTTCCAAAAATATGATCTTTTAATCAAGTATTTTTTTTTATTTTCACTTGTATTATTTTATGGCAAAATAAATGAACCACTTCATTTTGCAATAAGTGTTCATATACATGGGCACACAGATTTTATAACAGTGCCAGATGATAATACAAACTATGGAATGTTTTAAAGCACATATCCAAATATAACACCTAAATATGAATCTATTAAACCCAAATCCAACAGACATGTGGCTGAATGTTATACAACTTTCCATACGCTGTCAAAACAGACCATCAAACAATATTAAAACCAATAAATGAAAGCCTTTGTGCCAGTGCTTTTGTGCTATTTTTAAATAAACTGTTTTAACTCTGTTTCCATTTTGAGGGTTTTGGACCACAAAGTGCTTCGATTTCAATCACCTATCTTGCTTTTTAAAAAAATATTTTATAATTCTCCATTATTAAACCTGAATTTTAGCAAGTTGCAGCACTGCTTATCCAGCACACATTGTTCACCTATAATATTAAACAATCAGTAACTTCTTCTATCTTTATCTCATTGTGTGGTCATGGTCCTAATTAGAACTACACTTCAAGGACAACTGTTACCTCAGCACTATTTTTTAGTATAATAATCCTTTGATATCAAATATTTTTTTCTTTAAATGAAGTATATGTAAAAGAATGAGAAAACCACATCTCAAACACTAGTATATGACAAGATCCTTCAGCCATAAACATGCACCTTTGGTCGGACAGTGTTTGATCTTCTCTGCTAATTTGCTTAAAGGAACACTATAGTGTCAGGAAAATGCTATTCACCCTGGCTTTATGTGATAATGACTATGCTCCTCCCCTTCATGACACTGTCAAAAAGGGACCAAGCATGGATGTCATTACAATTCCTCCCCCCCCCCCCCCCCTGGAAAAATTCCTGCTGACGCCCATGCATATATTTGCTCAAAATATTGCATGGCAGTATGGCACTACAGGACGACAATTTATCAATTTATAATACTATCTTAATGCTAAATTCCAAAGTATTGAATCCTCATTAGTGACATTATAGAGAGATTATGGACAAAGATAATATTGTCCCTGAACCTTTTCTCCTGCTTAATTCTGATTTTTTTTTTTTTTTTGCAATAAATATTTATTAAGAATTTTGTTCTTATATTTTTTACATATAACATGTACAAAAAAAACAGCGTAAGTATCTCAGCAATATGCATTTTATACACATTCGATTAACAATAAATCTGATATTATAGTTTCTCCAATAGAAGTATTATTTTTTGAATTGTAAGAAGTAAGCAGACATACAAGGATAAAAATAAAAATAAAGTAAACAAAAATTATAAAAACAAAACAAAGTACACCCAACACCCAGTCAGAGCAGGAGAGAATGAATAGCCATATTATGTCAAAATACTATCCAAAAGAAAGAAGAATATCGTCCAGCACAGTACCTTGACTTGAATATTATAAGAATACCCTTACCTTACTGCCTATATACCATTGGATATATCTGTATATAACCAAGGGATAATGTAATTATATTCTATAGATCTTCAGTCATCTCTGATAAAGGACCGCATTCATAAGAACAGATTGTCCTGGCTCTAAGAGAGCTTAATTAATATTTCAGAGAACAATTGTTCATTTTTCTTGGAGAATTTACCTATATTGTTTATTAGGCCTTTTTCCATTGATACCTGAAACCTGATTTGTTTAATTAGAAAAGTTTTTTGAAAAGGGATAGATGATCTCCAGTTCCTCACAATTAGAATTTTAGCGGCCATAAAACAGTGAGTAGCAATTGAAACATCCTTTGATTTGAGGTTCCAATTCAAATGCAAAAGGGCAGCTGCCGGATTTTGATCTATAGATGTATAAGACAAAGTGGTGAAAATAGAAAATGCCCAAGTCCATAAAGGACACACCATCGGGCAAGACCACCACATGTGTATATAGGACCCTGTATGGGTTCCGCATCTCCAACATGTGGGGTCATAGTTCTCATACATCTTAGCGATTCTTGCTGGGGGGAAATACCATTTGAAGAGAATTTTAAAATGGCATTCCACCAAATTCAAACAGTGGACATGTTTCGCCACATGAGTCAATGAAATACACCAGTCCGTTTCGGAAATAACCATTTGTAGCTCCTGTTCCCATGTTCTAATACTTTTATAGGGAATGACATTCAAAGAGTCCAACACCTGGTTAGCAGATGAAGTAACCTTATTTAAAGATTTATAGTCGAAAATATGTTCTATTTGAATTGAAAGTGGAAAGGAACTCTTTAGGACATTTTTATCGATGTAATTTTTTTTTTTTTTTTTTATTCTTTATTTTTATTGTGCAGAGAATGACAAACAGATTTGAAGTGCCATGACGGCAGCAATAACATACATCAGAAAGTTGTATCATAGCATTGGAAGATTGTGCACATTTTTATAGTTTACATAACAAGCTGAGCTATCATTTTAAACAGAAGATCTGATTGAGATTCGCGTTTGATCATGTTGGAGTCACACATCAGAAATATTTTGCCACTGGTCCCTGATACCCAGTGTACAGCTTTAACTATCTGTGATAATAGAAGAAGCATAGAAAGCAATATAAAAACAGCGGAGCGTAATAACAGGAGTGCGATGTAATTTTTTATTCAAAGGTAAGTAAAAATTTCCCTCCGAGAGATATGTAAATTGTCCACTATCTGTTGGAATGATAATATATTATCAGCTATCATAATATCAGATATTCTGATCTTATCCGTGTCTGCCCAATGGCTTAATGAAAGATCTTCAATATTTAACTCCAATAACCTAAGTCTGGACGATCTGGGAATACGATGACAAAAACCCAGCGTTTTTTTGATTTCCTCCCAAACCTCTATAGATTGTAATAGAGTAGTGGGATTGATTTGAGATCTAATAGCTTTATTAGTATAGTCCATCCACATAATGTTTGCTTAATTCTGATTCTGTTGTCACTTTACAATTGTGTCGTTGTTGAAATTATATTAAATAATTATTTATTTGCTTTATATCGTCTAGGACATTGTGCCAAGGCTAGTCAAAACCATACCTCCAGAAGCTAAAATATTACAACTCCCATTAATCTTTGCTAGCAACTTACCATGTTTTCGTCTTTGAGTTTATGAGCTAATTAGAAAAAAAATAAAAGTTCTAGTGTGTCTTAAAAGTCTAGTTTGACTTACCCAAGTCTATATTAGCTTGTGTTGGTATATTGCATCTCTGTATTTGTGCAAAGACCATACCTGGAAACATGTTGGTTCATTGTGCCTTAGTCTTCCTCTGTTCCTGTCATGTAGCATTAGTAAGGTGTGAAGCGAACGGGAGACATCAAGTGTGCAGGAAGTACAAGAGCCAAACTCTACCCTCTGCAACTGCCAATATGAAAACTGATGTAAACTTGGAATCAGAGTCAGAAAAAGGTTTCCCAGGGCCCTAGACAGGGGGCCATATGTGGGCCCCCTCCTAGAGCCCTGGACTTTGTTCTTGTGAGTGGTCTGTGAGAGCATGTGTAGTGGATGAGTGTTGTTTGTATGCATTTTGGATTGAATATATCTGTGTCTTTGGTATTGTGTACCTTTGTATGTGTTTGTGAGTGTGTGCAATTCTGACTGAGTGTGTCTGTGCCTCTGGCATTGTGCACTTGTATATGTGCTTTACTTGTGTATAAATATGTGTGTCTGTGAGCGTCTGTGTGTGGGGTATTTGGTTGCATTGTGTGGAAGGGAGGCTGCTTGTGGTGTTTGTGTGCTGTGTTTATGGTGAGGCTGTGTTTCATAATTGGGAGGTGACTGTCTTCAGGGACAACTGTGATAGGGTGAGTAGGAGGGTTCTATGACAGGGTGAGGGGCGTGAGTGTGGCAGGATGAGGGGGTGAGTGTAACGGGGTTTAGTAGGTAGGTGTGACAGGATGAGGGTAATGAGTATGACAAGGTTGGGGGCTGACTGAGAGTGTGATCATGTATGAGTGCTGAGTTGGTGTGGAGGAATGTGTATGGGGAGGATGTGGTAAACACAGTCTCCCCACATAGTCATCCCATTTATTTTTTACTACATGTGCCCTCCTCCAGCTTAACTCATGTGCAGGAGCAGGGTAAAATATTTTTTTTTTTTGGTAGTCCAAATGGCTCCTGGTGCAGCCTGGTGCAGTCTTACAGTTTGGCGCTTTGACTGCGAAACCTGGCGTCTGTGCTCTGACTGCCTTACAGAGCTTCCGAAACCTCAGGGGACAGGAACTATAAGACGAACAATCAAGGCATGATTTCTAAGGGGCCATGCATGCATCTTTTGATCTCGGTCAGGTTAAGGAGAGAGGGGCCCGCTCAGAGCCGAAGCTCCCGGTCAGACAAAGATCCCATGCCACATGTCTGAGCAAGGACCCTAGACAGCCACCATGCTCACTTGGTAATCTGGCTCTGCTTAGTATACTTAAATTCACTAAGACCCCATATATTTCATAAAAAATAGCAATGGTCCAGTTCCAACTATTGCCAGGCTAAATATATTTTCTAATTCAGTATATAATATGTACTAAGTGCTAAGGAAGGCATTAACCATTAGGATGCTCATTCATTCAGTAATTCTTGTGTTTCCATTGTGTCATGACCTGTGAGTGTGAAGTCTGATTTGTTTTCAAGCTTCATCTATCAGATGATTTATTGTGGGAGGGCGTTCCTCTTACAAGGGATCCAACTATAGATTTAATTTAGCATTTTAGGCCCATCCTATCAGATTTTCTTCATATCAAAACTTTTTTAAAAAATCCATGGAAACCAACTTCTTAAGAGACTCTTGACAACTAAATAATTAGCGATTCTTCTAACAGCAGGATAACCCCTGCCTCACCCCACACACTGAATCCTTTTGCTCCCTGTTCTAACCTTGCTGCATCTCTCATTTTACAGTTACCATATATGCCACACGAATAACATATGCAGATGGATACATATTTTATACCTGACAATGAATTTACCTTCCCATCTGGATACAGTGCATACCATCTGTTGACATTACAGAGTGTACTGTATAAAATTAAACAAAAATGAATTAAGTCAGCTTAAAACTAATCAGGGCATATGTCATTTTCTAATTAAATCATGGAATATAGATCATTATAAAAACATTACATTTAAATTTATACAGTTTATTTAGAATAATTTTATTTATTTTATTATTTTATTCAGGAACAGTCAAAGTTGGAGAAAACTTTATTTATGAAGTCAGCTTAGGGGTTGAAACCGGCAACATGTATCATGAGTACACCCACCAGTCTATTGTATATTGATGACATTAAAGGGACACTATAGTCATCAAAACAACTTTAGCTTAATGAAGCAGTTTTTGTGTATAGATCATCAGAGCCGGCAGTCAGACACACTCAGTTACAGGCAGACAGTCACACACACACACAGTTACAGGCAAACAGTCACACATGCTTAGTTACAGGCAGACAGTCACAGAGCCAAACACAAAGTTAAACGCAGACAGTCACACACAGTTACAGGCACACAATCACAAACAGTTACAGGCACACAGTCACACACACAGTTACAGGCAGTCACACACACAGTCACAAGCAGACAGTCGCACATACTCCATTACAAGCAGACAGTCATACTCGGTTACAGGCATGCAGACACTCACGCACACTGATAGGCACACACACTCAGTTAAAGGCAGATAGTCATACATACAGGCACACACAACGGCACAGATACAGCGATACAGACAATTGGAGTCACACACAGGCAGACAGTCATATACAGGCAGAAAGTCACACACACAGGCAGACAGTCACACACACAGACAGACAGTCACACACACACACACACACACAAGCAGACATTCACACACAGACAGTCACACACACAGACAGACAGTCACACAGACAGACAGTCACACAGACAGACAGTCACACAGACAGACAGTCACACAGACAGACAGTCACACACACACAGACAGACAGTCACACACACACACACACAGACAGGAAGTCACCCACACACAGGAAGTCAGTCAGTCACACACGCAGGCAGGCAGTCACACACACACAGGCATGCAGTCAGACAGACAGTCACACACACAGGCAGGCAGTCAAACAGACAGACAGTCACACACACAGGCAGGCAGTCACACAGACACACACACGCTGGCAGGCAGTCACACACAGGCAGTCACACAGACAGACAGGCAGTCACATTAACAGGCAAACAGTCACACACAGGCAGGCACACACACACACACACACACACTTACCTCTTTCCATTATGGCTGGAAAGGGGAGTGGATGCAGTTGGTTGTTGGTTGTCTCTTTCCTTCTTCCCTCTTCCTGTGCAGCAGTTTCCAGGGGCTTTGGCTAGGTATTAGCTCCGCCTCTGCCTTGTGATGAGCCCCGCCCCGCCACCTCAATTTAAAAAAAAACATTTTTATAGACCCGGGTGGAGAATAATGAAATCCTCCACCCGGGTACCTGTTTTAGTTGCCCTGCTCTCCTGTCACCTGGCCATGTGCGAGCTGTGTCGGCCACATGGCGCCCCCTGGCCCATGGCGCCCTGTGCAGCCGCACTGCTCGCACGCTAAGGCCGGCCCTGTAGACCATGTCCCTGTAGTCTCACTGCTCAATTCTCTGCCATTCAGTTAAATCACTTTTGTTTCTGTTTATGCAGCCCTAGCTACACCTACCCTGGCAGTGACTGACACAGCCTGCATAAAAATGGTTTAATTTTCAATAAGATGTAACTTACTTTAAAATATTTTATCTCCTGCCCTATAAATTTAATTTTAATCTCACACAGAAGGTTCCTGCAGAGTCTAGCAAACTATTAGCAGAGCAGGAGATAAGAAATTCCAAACTAAACAGAATTAGCAAATAAGGAAGTGTGAACATTAGATGACTCTTTACAGGAAGTGTTTAGGAAGACTGTGTAAGTCACAGACAGGGAAGTGTGGCTAGGGCTGCATAAGCAAAGTGATTTACTCCTAAATGGCAGGGAATTGAGCAGTAAGACCGCATGATATATACACCAAAAATGCTTCTTTAAGCTAAAGTTGTTTTGGTGACTGTAGTGTCCTTTTTTTATCTAACATTAAAAATGTGTTAATAGTACTTGTGTGTTCCAGGCTTTTGACCAGTGCCATTCAGCAGTAGTGCGTCCAAAGGCAATGACTGTTTTCAGGGCCTCACATACTTTTGTTATGGTAGGGGGAGATTCTTATTTGATGATCCGTCTCATGTGTTGGATATCAGAGACAATAATGTAACTTCTTTTTTGTTTTGTTTCTGTTTGTGCTTGTGAATACTGTAGGCATTGCTGCCGCCCAAGGGTAGTGGGGGTAAGGCTTAATTTTGTGTGTTTGTTTATTGCTTCTGTATTACACAGCCATGTTAACATGTGCTACAGCCATTTACTGTTGCTATCTTACCATCCCTCCATCTGTCCTGGGAACCAGCTACATGAACTTATCTGCTGCAGGGAACCTATGGAGCTGATAAAATGTTACATAGACTGCTCTCTGGTACCCACGATGGCCTGATTCATCTCTTATAATAACAGATTTATATCGCATGCACTTGTAGAAATAGAATTCACAAGCCCTCCCCCATTTGCTCCTCCTAATACCACAACCCTTTTCCTATGATTTAACAAATTGCATATTCCTCTAGCTAGGGCAGCCAAATGAACCCTTCCAGTGCTGTAATCAGCCATGCCATCTCTAATGACTAACCATTTCCTGAATCTACTACACATCCATTGATTAACACAATTTTTCTTCTATATAACAATGTTTTTCTGGTGAGATAGCTCAGTGGGCTAATGCATCATCAGTAAAAGCTTTTACCTTGGGGGTTGCAGGTTCCATTCCTGATAGTGTTGACTCAGCCTTTCATCCTTCTGAGGTAGATAACATAAGTACCATTAAATTGGGCAAAGGTAACATCCCCAGGATGTACTTATAAATCAGAGAATATCTGGATGTACTTTTCCTAGTTAAATACTTTGTTGTTGTTATTATAATTATTATTCTGTGTCTGTTTTTAGCAGGGTGTAGTGTCACTTGTTTGTATTGTGTCTATTTGTCTAGCAGTGTGTATTCTATGCCTGACTGTGTGTGTATTGTTTATGTAAAACAGTGAGTTTGTAAACTATGTGCATACTGTGTCTAATTGAGTGTGTGTAAAATGTCTGGTGTGTATTTACTGTGTTTAAGTGTGTATGTAGCATTTTCAACCACTGTGTGTGAGTGTGTTTGTAGCAATGTCTGCCAGTGTGTACTATGTCTGAGTGGGAGGGGCTATATCTGCCACGTATAATACAATTTAATACTGGCTCCATTTCTCTCGCTCTTTACTTAAAAATAAGTAAAGCGTGTACAGCAGATACAATAAAAAGTGAGTGATGACCTCCACAATAGTAAACAATCAAGGTTAAATACCCTCCTTACACAGTTGTGAGAATACTCAATCACAATATTTAAATCTGGAAATCACTATCTTTATATCAGGAATAAAACAAAATGATGCAGACTATAAAATTATAGTAAAAAACTGGATAGTGTTTGCACTCAATTACTCGGTGGTGCTGGTATTTTAGAGGTATTCCCTCTACTATAACCTCTAAAGTGAAAAATCCAAAAAATTAAATAAAAATACCGCACTCAAAATATAGTATCAAAAGTAAATCGATAAATCAAGTATGGTTTTAGTATACAATAAAATAATTTATTAGAATATATATTTTTGATCAAAAAATTGATATATGTACATATAAAGTTCTGATGATCTCAATCATTGTTTGAAAATTCATCCGCTGTATTAAATTCTCAAACGTTTTATACAAGAGATATAGTCTAGAAATAAATCCTTTGAAATTCATTAATTTGAAATCACTCTGATTGTGACCCCCCCCTCCTGATTGGTCTTCGTATCGTGTGTCCCTCTCTAAAAAAGTGGTCCTGGATGATGAGGAAACAGAAGAGGAGGATGTATCTCCCTCCGTGTCTGAGCGCCATCTGCGTGTTTGTGTATCCTTATTTGGTCTGTACTGTCTATTGTCTGTCTTTTGATACCAGGTGTAAACCTGTTCCCTCTGATAGTCTACTGCGTCTCTGTGAATTTTTTTCTTTTTGTATTCCTCTGTCTCCTTTTGATACTCCTTTAGTTTTTCTTCAATTTGTTTTTTAAGAGTATCTAAATCTGTCTGTGCTGTCACAGTTTCTAATTCTTGTTCTACTGTTGCTATTTCCTTAATTAATTTAACCAGTTCTTTCTGTAAAGACTCTATAGTTAATACCATTAAATCAACAGAGCATTTGTTCAAAATCTTGTACCAGGTATTACAGTGTTCAACGTTATCTTTACAAAGTGTTGGATGTAACCTCACCCTAAGTCCTCTCGGTATTCCTTTTTGTCTTAGATATTCTCCAAGGGTACTTATATGTAATTCCCAGCTAATTTTTCTCTTCAAGTATCTTTCTAGTTTATTGGCTACTCCACGTTCATTATCATTAGTCAGAAATTCTCTAGCTCCTCTGAGTGCTGATGTTATTCTATTGATATCTCCCTCTGTATATGCGAAAGTCGCCATAGACAATTTTCAAAAAAAGGAAATCATCAGTTTCAAGACAAAAAAAGGAAAAAAATAATAGAACTCTGTTCTCTATCTCCCTCTGGAGGTATAGTAACGGTGCACAAACACTGAGGAAAAAATCTAATATACAAAAAACTGGGTAGTGTTTGCACTCAATTACTCGGTGGTGCTGGTATTTTAGAGGTATTCCCTCTACTATAACCTCTAAAGTGAAAAATCCAAAAAATTAAATAAAAATACCGCACTCAAAATATAGTATCAAAAGTAAATCGATAAATCAAGTATGGTTTTAGTATACAATAAAATAATTTATTAGAATATATATTTTTGATCAAAAAATTGATATATGTACATATAAAGTTCTGATGATCTCAATCATTGTTTGAAAATTCATCCGCTGTATTAAATTCTCAAACGTTTTATACAAGAGATATAGTCTAGAAATAAATCCTTTGAAATTCATTAATTTGAAATCACTCTGATAGTGCAGAAACTGACTCAAAATTCATATATATACACACACAAGACTCTGCATCAAGATCAATACTTAATCAAATTCATAGATATTAATAAGAAATCACTCAAAGTTCATATATGTACACAAAATGCTCTAATCAAATTCATGAGTATGACACTGTTCTCCCCACATCTAAAGCTATGCATAGCAATCTGTTTGTACACAGTCCTGGTGGATCCAAATCCTTGCAAGGATCAGTATATAAGAAAAATAGAAAAAAAGGCAAAAAACAAAAAATGTATAAAAAACTTGAAAAATATGAAAAAAGAAGAAAAAGTATGAAAAGATGAAAAAATGTGTGAAAATAAGTCCTTTGCAAAGTCACTATAAACATGTACAGTATTTCTATGGATGGATCTCACCGCTTTATATGTTGTAATCCAGACTCAATTATTAGCTGTAACTTGTTGGCTGTCCTGATAAGCTCTATTGGTTTGAGGCTTTCGTTATGAAGTAGTTGGACAAGTTCCAGGTAGCTGAAGGAGTTCGTCAGGTAAACAGGACTTCAAACGGCTGGGTAGAATATCAGATCAATGAACTGCGTTTCTCGGACAGACGGCTGGATAGAGTGTCAGATCAATGAACTGCGTTTCTCGGGCAGACGGCTGGATAGAGTGTCAGATCAATGAACTGTGTTTCTCGGGCTGCGCGCTCGGGATATGGCGTCCCTTCAATGGCCCTAGTTTCTCTCCTGAGAAACTCACATTAAATGCCGAATTTGGCGGTAAAACACGGCGTCCACTTCCGCGTGGACGTGATGACGTCATCCTGATACGAAACGTCATGCAAACTATAAAATAAACTTTATTAACATTTTGACAACAGTGTTAAGGATAACAGATCTATTATTTACTGTTATACAAATGACAGTTAGGAATATCATAGACACTGTATCATTACATATAAAACAAGAAAGAAAAAGAAAAAATGGAAAGGAAATATCTACATAAGCACATAATATTAAAAGTCTGGTCACGTTTGTACCAGGATAAGGACATCTCCAAGGATAATCAAAGCATACAATTGGGAAAATATAACTAGAAGAGTATGCTGTATTACATATGTTTGTACATTAATGATGATCAGAGAGCTGCTCTTAGTTAGGAATTGCCAAAGGAGAAATGTTTAAAGGGTAATGGTCTAATGTTAAAGGAACTACTGTTGCTTCTTAGTATAAGTTAGTTTCATACTTGCTCACCTATAGCAGGGTGTCAGGGGTGATAATTGAACCGATAATAACAATTTTTGTGAGTAATCAAATATAAAGAATAAGTATAAAACATTGAATTGTATAGTGAAAAGTATTCAATAAACAATATGTAGTTCATATCTACTCACCGACCTGGCAGTGTGTCCCCATGTCTCGGGATATTCTTTGTGAGGGACCCTGGAGAAATACAACCAGGTTGCGGATCCCCATGGGTCAAGGAGTTGCCGAGAAAGAGGATCGGACCAAACTAGATGGTCTAGTGGGAGCACTGTAGAGAGCACAAGGTATACATTAGCCCATAGTTATCATTATTGAAAAGATTAATAAAATTCGCAAAAAGTGTTTCAGGTCATAGTCCTCATTCAGTCCTGAGGGTGACAGCGTTTCCAGGATACTGATCCATTTAGTCTCCCTTTGCATGAGTAGTTTCTGTCTATCCCCTCCTCTTCTCAGGGGGGTATTCTGTAAATGACTTGGAATCTTAATTGGTTGACTGCATGGCCTTGTGTCTTAAAGTGTCTAGCCACTGGGGCCTCACTGGCCCCCCGTTGTAGGGCTACCCTGATGCTTCTCTTGTGCTCCCCTATCCGCTCTTTGACGGGTCTGATGGTCTCCTCCACATATAGATATCCACATGGACATTTGAGGATATATACTACAAAGTGTGAATTACAGGTGTAATAACCATTCACATTAAATTTTCTCCCTGATCGCGGATGAACAAAATACTCACCCTTGATCACGCTGCTACAATGTGAGCACCCTAAACAGGGAAATTAATTAATGAATTTCAAAGGATTTATTTCTAGACTATATCTCTTGTATAAAACGTTTGAGAATTTAATACAGCGGATGAATTTTCAAACAATGATTGAGATCATCAGAACTTTATATGTACATATATAAATTTTTTGATCAAAAATATATATTCTAATAAATTATTTTCTTGTATACTAAAACCATACTTGATTTATCGATTTACTTTTGATACTATATTTTGAGTGCGGTATTTTTATTTAATTTTTTATAAAATTATAGTCACCTCCACATACTAGCTCTCTCAATACAGTATCAGGGTGCCCCACCCATGGGCTTGGGTAATCACAGGAAAACAACTGGAACTCTCCAGCAGAATTAATTTGTATCACTCAAAAAAATATTAAAAAACTAAATAGCAATAAGGGCTGCAGTAAACGGTAAGAGAGAACCTAAGGTGAAAACAACATAGAGTACATACAATATTTCACACCTCTGGCCATCCCCACTTAAAAACACAACACATTTAAACCACAGTCTTCTTCAGGTGCATACACCAACAAGTGAACTTCATTGGCATGGAACACTAGGTACTATACATATACTGTTTGTTGCATGTGAAAAACCGCAGCAGCATTGAATAACGTACCATATCATGCTGTATGCTTAACACCAAGTAGAGAGTTCAGTGTGGTTTCACTCACATAAATATTCCACTATTTAGCAAAGAGGATACTGACCTCACTAACAACGCTGACAAAATTATACAGCTTGGTAGTTAACGAGCAGTGAAATGATGCATAAATTAGCAGAAACGATTGTAACATTGTGTTAATGGGGTTTTAAGAGCCAATAAACTTTTAAACAGCTTATTTTATTGAGACACAAATTATTTTTACATGCAGTTAAAAGTTGACGATATCCTTTTTTTATTTATCTTGGACCACACTGATGTCAGTACTGTCAGTACCTTAGTAATCCCTTTGGGGAACCTATTTTAGGCAGTTTAAGTACCATAACCACTACAGTGCACTGTAGTTTTTATGTTGCCAAGAGTCCCCTAGCTTAATCCCTTGGTAAGTAATCAGTTTTTGAATAGTTTGACACTAGCGTGGATTCTTCAAGGCTCATAGGCCTTTGAATATAGCTAAAATTAAAGTTCCCCTTCCACATCAGATTTTTACATTTTGCTCTTATTTGGACTGAATTGATTGACTGAGAGCATCAACTGTCATTGATAATTTTTAGTCACATCTGAAGAGGGGGCAGACGCCAGGGAACACAGGTAAGTTCCAATTCATTTGAAACAAGAAATATATTTTTTAGCATCATATAATCATTAACTTCAGGCACAGTATTATGGGATAATGATGCCCAAGTGTACATGCCACATCGTGGACAGATAACACGTGGCATTGACTTGGATGCCATGAAATGCAGCCACAAGCTTCTTTAATGTTGTGGACATGCTATGCATTTCGTGTGAGGGTTGCCCCACCTGATCTGCGACTAGTGAGATCCTCCGCATTTTTTCATTTATAATTCTTAACACAAACAAATATTTACAATCTGCACCATTTTAAGTTTAAAATGTGCATCTTACAAGAAAAATAAAATGTAGGGGTTGCTACCCATAATGTTTTTACTTTGTTTTTTTCTTATCTTTTTAAATATTTCTTTATTGCTATATAATATAAATAGACATAAAATAAATATAAACATATCAAAAATATCAAAATATTTTTACAAAATATTAAATAATTTTAAAAGCTTATCCAAAAAAATATTAAATTGAGGCCATGGTGAGAAACATGTATATATAAACCTACATAGAATTAAAATCAGGCAACCATGATAACACACCAAACATATAATACAACATGCGGAAAAAGCAGATAACCAGATATACAGTATCTCACAAAAATGAGTACACCCCTCACATTTTTGTAAACATTTTATTAAATCTTTTCATGTGACAACACTGAAGAAATGACACTCTGATTCAATGAAAAGTAGTAAGTGTACAGCCTGTATAACAGTGTAAATGTATTGTCCCCTCAAAATAACTCAACACACATCATTTAATGTCTAAACCGTTGGCAACAAAGGGAGTACACCCATAAGTGGAAATGTCCAAATTGGGCCCAAAGTGTTAATATTTTGTGTGGCCACCATTATTTTACAGCACTGCCTGGACATGGACATGGAGTTAAGCAGAGCTTCATAGGTTACCACTGGAGTCCTCTTCCACTCCTCCATAACGACATCACGGAGCTGGTGGATGTTAGAGAATATCTTTTTTTTTTTATTATTCTTTATTTTGGGTGTGCAAGGAATAACAAAGCATCAAACAATGCCACAATAGCATGAGTAAGTGCATGTGAAACAAATAAGGTTACATTTGTGGCTCCTAGGCGAGGCACATTTTAAAATATTGTTATGCGGGGCGACATTATACATCACAGTAGCGTCATTGTAAATATGTAGTACAGGCGTATTCAAGCTTAATTAGCACTCATTCAAGTGAATCTAATCAGTAGGGTTACATTCAGATTGCTAGTACAATGGCTGTAACGTTAAAATCATGGTAGGACCTGTAGTGACAAATATAATAACAATATCTATAAATGCTAAATTCGGATCGTGCTCCGGCTGCGGTGTTGGGTGTTATCGTAAGCATGCCAGATCAGCTGGCTTTTAGCTGAAGGTAGGCGAGGTTAAGGAGATAACCCATGTCAGTTTTACACGCTACCTTGAAGGTTGAGCGGGTGCCCTGTGGTCATCTGTATGTTCGAGCTTAAGCGTGCTATCTTAGTGGGTGTTGGGTTACCTGAATCCCGGAAAGTACATTCAGACCCTAAGCTTAACGTGTGTACTGGCTGGATCTATTACGTGCGAGCGTAAGTTTGCCAGCTGTAGCCGGCTCCCGGGAAACCAAGATTTATAATAGCATGGTTAGGTGGCAAAATCAGACTGTTCCCCGTCTGTCACTAGTAATGTAACTAAGAATTAAAACGTACGCTCCGGCTATAACTTCTGGAACGTGGTTTAGCGTGTTAAATCTGTAGGTGGGGGGTGAAGCCAGGATCGTAAGATTAATTTCCAGCCATAAGTTCGGCGTGTGTTCTGAGTGTGTGTGAACTGCTGAGAGTGTGTCTGCGGTCTCTGGGTTCCCCTAAGTGATGTGTGTCCCTGTCCGGCCCTATATGTGGGTGGGGAAGCCTGGCTGTTGTTGTGTAGGTGCTGGAGAGCGCATGCAGGGCTTGTGCGATGGGGTCGCAGGTGGGCTAAATGCGCTACGTGTTGTGTTAGGCTGGGGTTCGGGCAAGACCAGCGGTACCAAGACATTGGTAGCGGGGAAGGGCAGCCGTTACACATACCTCCCCACGGCAAAACAGTGTGTGTAAAACATTTATACTACCCCCTGAGCAGCCAATATCCCAGTCCCAAACCAGTAAAACCCCGTCTCCGCTCCTCGCAGTGAGTTCCATCAGCGGTAGGTGGCTGGCAAGTCCGCGACCCCGTTCATGTAGTGGCAGTGGCGTATGGGTCAGTTGGCGGCTTCCTGGGCACAAACTCCGGGGCATTCACGGTGTGGCTTCCCAGCCGTTGTGCGCGGCCATCGAGGTGTGGTGCTAGACCGTGTGAGTCCGTGGGGATGTTCAGTCGCTGCATCGTCTCAACGGCCTCTTGGGGGTTGTGGACTACGTGCTTGGTGTCTCCTTTGCTTATGGTGAGGGTGCGGTTCGGGCTCCAGCGATACTGGATTTGGTGTAGGCGTAGTAGGGCTGTATATGTGCACAGGGATCTCCGCCAGGCCAGCGTTCCTGCTGACAGGTCCGTATAAAAAGAGAGGGTCATCCCTTCAAAGGGGTAGGAAGACTGTCCCTTTGTGGCCTCTGGGACCATCTTCTTTTCTCTAGCCGTTTGGAATTTTAGTATTAAGTCCCCTGTGGCAGTTTGTGGGGCTTTTGCGGACCGGGGTATGCGGAATAGATCTTCCAAGATAATTGCTTTCGCCGCCTTGGGTGTCAGTAGCTCCACAAATAGGCGTCTGATGAGGTGCGGTAGTTCAGCGTCCTGTATGGAGTCTGCAACTCCTCTCACCTTGAGATTATTGCGGTGGTATCTGTCTTCTTGGGCGGCCATTAAGGTTTCTTGCTGTATGGTTTTGTGTTGCAGATCTTTGATCGCCTTCTGCAGATCTGTGATCTGGCTGGAGTTGCTGGCAGTGGAGGTCTCCACCCTGCTCAGCCTGTCTGTAATGCCTTTGATGTCCTCCCTGATTAGGGCCACATCGGCTGCGATCTTCTGATGGTGAGCTGCCATGAGGTCTCCGATTGCCTCCATGGTTACTGGGGTTGGGGCCTTAGTGTGTGGCGGTCCCCTTGGCTGTGAGGGGGTCAGCATGGAGACTCCCCCTTCGTCGTCCGACGACCCCTCCGTGAAGTCCGAGCATCCACCGTGTAGGGACTCCATTTTGGCGCCTCCTGCCTCGTGTGCCTGCCGCCATAGTTCCCCTATGTCCATTCCCTGGCGGGGTCTGTCAGGCTTTGCCTTTTTAGTTTTCCGCCCCATTTGACTCTCCTGGATCACAGGGTGGTCTGCGGGCTTGATTTTGTGCGGATTTGGGTGAGGTAAAAGTCGTTTTCAGTTGGTTTTTCAATTGTTTGCCCTGGAGCTCTGGGGCCATGCGACCGTTCGCTTTGGGTGCTTGGCTCCGCCTCCTAGAGAATATCTTTTAAGTACATTGCTATCTTAAAATTCAAAGACGATTTGTTTCAATTACCTTATTTTAATAATTTAATTCCGTTCTGACATTAAGATAGTACATGCCTTCTATTTGGTGTGAGCAGAGTTAAATCCATCCATACACCAGGGGGTCCCAGATATCAATCAAGGGATTAACAGTTGCAAAAAGTTGTGTGTATTTATATCTGTTGTATAGAAAGTGCTCTATATGATTCTGTGCCTGTGGTTTGTCATTTTCAACATCTCAGTGTATCTATTAGTTGTGAAGAAGACAGAAATCATTCATTGCTCGAAATAAATAGATTTAATCAAAGGTCTCTCAATTATGGCAGTCTTAAATTAATCTGATGAAATTCATTCCTTGAACAAAAACTGCTGCATAATTATGTATTTTATATTCATTACCCAATGTGCAATAAATACAATATTTAACTAATGTTATTAGTTGGTAATTAGACCTCTAAATTCAAGACTAAATATACATTTTAAGACATCTCCCATACATCTGTTTAAACATTTGCACACAAACAGTCAAGCACACCTAATTGACCAAACCCTAACCCCCAATTAAGCACTATGTCACACACTTAATTAGTCAAACATACACACAACTAATTATCCACACTTTTTTTTGTACTAAATATCACTAACAATAATTATAAGATGTAATATCAAGTAAAATGGTTATAGAGACCAGTTGAAAAAACTTTTTGTTGTTAAAGTGTCAAAGATACACTTACGGGAGCGGCATGTGTCAGTGGGGGGGGGGGGGGCAGTCTGTGTATGTATGGGGTCAGTGTTTATGGTGCTATATAAGTGGCAATAATAATAAAATAATAATAAAATAATGGGTAAATCTGTTTGCGGGGGCAGTCTGCATGTGTGTATTGGTCTGTCTGTGTGTGTATGGGTCAGTCTGTGTGTGGGGGGGTCAGTCTCTGCATGTGTGGGTCAGTTTGTGTGTGGGGGCCAGTCTGTGTGTGTGTATGGGTCAGTCTTTGTGTGGGAGGTTCAGTCTGTGTGTATGGGTCAATCTGTGTGTGGGGGAGTCAGTCTATGTGGGGGTGTCAGTCTTTGTGTATATAGGTCAGTCTGTGTGCGGGGGCAGTCTCTGTGTGTGTGTGTGTGTGTGTGGGTCAGTCTGTGTATGTATGGGGTCATTGTGTATGGATCAACTGTGTGTGGGGAGGGGGGCAGTCTGTGTGTGTGTATTGATATGCCACACCTGTGATGTGGATGGAATATCTCGGCAAAGGAGAAGTGCTCACTAACACAGATTTAGACAGATTTGTGAACACACACATATATATTCATGTTTTACAACTTTTGTACCTGGCCCCTCATGTGCCCCCCCCTAAATATGAATCCTGGAGACGCCACTGGTTATCCCAATCCCCACCTGGGCACTCTACCTGTTCACAGGCTCCCACGTTGCACCCACTGCTCGATTTTGGACAGCATCTAACCTACTCAAGATAGCGACTGCTTCCATCTCATGTGGCCCGTACAAGGCAAAACCCAGGAAACAAATCTATGACCTCGTTGACAGGTTTCTCCGATGACTGGATGTCGCATTTCGCCACTTGTGGGCAACTTTAGAGGTACAGCTGGCTACCTTCTGCAACCAACCTCAACAGGGTGCAGGGAGTGGAGAATTGCAGAAGGGAGTACCCCCTCTGGGCAATCCAGAGCCTCCAACATCAAAATCCCCTACTTCAAGCCTGCCTGGGCCGAGGGCCAATAAGGGTGTGATCCCTCTGCATCACCCACACGGACAGGAGACCATCCGCTTACAGTGGCAGCACAACAACTGGGCCTAATGTTATATCTCAACTTTGCAATTGCATCAATCGTATTCTAGCAGCATTTAACCTTAACTTGGTCAGATAAATTAGGGTGTTATTCTGTATATTGTGACCCAGTGGCTCTTATCACCAGCGTACAAGCTACCCATCGTGTATCCCAGCATATACAGTTCATTGATGTGCTGTGTAGGCTTTTGGTTTAACCCTGTTTATTTCCTTTAAAAAATGTGCAGTGTTCTCGATGCCACACTATTGTTGTATTATGTCTCAAGATCGGTTTGCCGCTGCCGTGGCAGTGCAAATCTGCTTGTTTAACCTATGCACAAATGAAATAAAGAATAAAAATACAATTAAAAAAAGATACACTTACCCCTAGAAAACTTATGAAATAGAGAACAAAATAAAAATATGTTCACTCACATTCATAAAGTATCAGATCAAACATGTTAACTGTTTTAAATTCTAAAGTGAAAGAAATAAATTTGGTCTCATTAAATGAAATATTGGCAGCCATCCCTGGTTATAATAGCGGACTGTTCTGGCACGCATGACAATTGTTTGACAGCAGCTATGCCAAGCATCTAACTGGTTATGTTTTAATTTGCACGGGTGAATTAGAAGATAAGTATGAAAGTATGCATACATTTAACAAACATACATAACTGTAAAAATATGCAGAGATATGTATTTGCTGATAATAGTTTAATATATTAAAAAAAAATAAGTAATTTGAATGTTAAAAAACAAAAAATAAGTGTACAAATAATTTTATAAATATGATCTATTTTTTTTTTTTTGTTGGAGAGGGCGGGAGGTGTCCAGAGGGGGGAAGTAGCCAATGATTTCTCAATTGTATTGTACAATAAAAAAAAATTATTCATTAACAAAAAACATATCTCTAATGAAGCAAAGACTAGAGTAGCACTTTAATGCCTCAGAATGAGACACTTATTTTATCATCAACAAACCTTATAGCTGATCAGTTTAGAAATAGGATGGAAAAAAAAAATGCTATTTTTATACTTGTCAGAACTTCCACAGATGGATTCCCTAAAAATGGAAAAATTAATTGTGTCCACTGCACTTTGCAATATCTAATCCTCTGGTTTTAGATATTAACATAATATGGGTGGTGATTGGATAAAGCATAGTCTGACTGCCACAAGTATACTCTCCAATATGACTAGTACAAGAGATTCGTGTTTCCCATTCCCACTGGTACTAAGTAAATAATAGTATTACATTTATTAAGATATATTTCTCTCCTAACATTATATATATCCTTTATAGTACAGAGCTGAAAGAATTGAGCAGGGCTTACCTCATTGGTTAAAGGGATACTATAGTGCCAGGAAAACAAAGCTGTTTTCCTGGCACTATAGGTTTAATAGGTCCCCCCTCCCTCACACCCCCCTCCCGCACGGCTGAAGGGGTTAAAACTGAATGCAGAACCAACGTCCCTCGGCACTGGGTCAGGCTCCGCCCAAGCTTCTCCTCCGTTGACGTCCGCCAGCGGGGGAGACCTAATGTGCATGCAGAAAGTGGCTGTCTGATAGAAACATAGGATAGACAGTCACTGAGGGCAGTGGAATTGCAATATTTTACATTGCAGCACTAAGTGCAAAAGGGACAAAGCACCCAGACCACTCCAATGAGCTGAAGTGGTCTGGTTGCCTACAGTGTCCCTTTAAGAGTAAATAAAATAGAATGGTGACATTCTTTGGATGTTATGTTATGTTATATCGACGGAGATCATTTGTACTGTGATAAATAATATTTTAGATGGAATGCTTAATGTGTTACTGTCCACACACATTTGTCAAGAATCCATGCAACATACAATTCTACATTAATTACAAAACAACACCTTTTTTTGTCAATATTTGCTGCCTTCTTAGAATATTGCTGCTATAAGGTACTGGTATGGTCCAGTCTTAATTTGACAATTACATTTTGTAATACTGCCACCACAAGTTTGTGTTTGCATTAGAAGAATACTTAAAAAGTTATGGAAGTGTAACTGCTTCTACTACTTTTTGCTATATGTAATATTGTACATTGTACCAAATTATTTTAAGTATTTTCAGTTTAATACCCTTCCATAACATTTTAACAGACGTGCCCAAATGAGGGTTTTCTGGGTCCTCCACACTGAGAACTATACAATTCCATTCAACAGTTTCTTCGGAGAAGGTGCTCTTTAACTTTTTAATTCTCTTTTTGGAGGTGGTTTTGACAGTCACATAACGGGATCGGTTCAGTGAGCTAATCAAGCAAATAATTAAACAATTCCAAAAAAATTAGAGGGGGTTTCTCCCTTGGCCTGTTTTTATGAGGTATGGAACATTTAATTCTGAAGAATTATTTCAATATACAGAGGGTAGCTCATAGTAGATGATTGGTTTCTTGATTTTATTTTGCCAGGCTAGACATTTGTTGGTTTAACCTGAAAGACCCCATTTGGAATACCGTTAAAGGTTGAACTAGAGAGGACTTGTACCAGAGCTATACATTAAACAGGGGCTTAGATATATGTTAACACATCACAGGTTTAGTGCAACAGCTGGTCTGAGTTATTACCAAATACTTTGAAGCCCTTTATACAATTATCTGCACATAAATTATTCTGTAGACAACTATATACATACTTGCCATATGAGAAGAATAATTAAAAAACTACAGAGTGTGATTATTTGAAGGTAGTGCGTAATGTACTATATGATCATAATTTTTAATTATTGAGTGATCTGTTGAGTTTAAGTACTTTTTTCAAATAATGAAATCATCTATAATATATGTCCATGCCAACTTAGTCACATCGTAATATTACATTGTGATCAAGATTTTTATATCAAAGAAACTCAAACTGTTTTACATCTCCTCTATTTAGAAAACTTGCATAATTCTCCATTGGTGAGAAACTAATAGGAGATGTATGCATGTATTTATCAAAGAAAACTATGGAGCAAATATTTGGACCAATTACAGACCTGTTCTATTTGTTGCTATGGTGATTGCACCACATTTAGCATGTCACTAAAGATTGCTCTTGTTGAATAGAGCTCCTTCATAATCATTTACAGTTTCTATACTTTTAGAACTTGCTCCACAAATATTATTAGTATTATTATATAGCGCCAACAAATTCCGTAGTGCTTTACAATGGGTGGACTAACAAACGTGTAATTGTAACCAGAGAAGATTGACGCACAGAAACAGAGGGGTTGAGGGCCCTGCTCAATGAGCTTACATGCTATAGGGAGTGCGGTAAAGTGACACAAAAGGTAAGGGAAGTATTAGGGAAGTAGATTGGTAGAATATTATTGAATGAATACTTAGTGAGGTTTTTTTGAGCCATTAACAGTTTAGTTGATATGCTTTTGTGAAAAAAGGAGATTTTAATTATTTTTTTGAAGGAGTGGAGACTGGGTGAGCGTCTAACAGAGAAGGGAAGGGAGTTCCACAGGAACAGTATAGCTTTAGAGAAATCTTGAAGGCGAGCATCAGAGGTGGGAGTACAAACAGTGGAAAGACGTAGGTGGCATGGACCAGCACCTTATCCGCATCTGGAGTTAAGTAGAGGTGGATGCTCGCAATGTTTTTGAGATGGAAGCGGCAGGATTTGAGGATCGACTGGACATGAGGGGTGAAGGAGAGGTCGGAGTCAGTGAACCTGCGTGGTGGAGCTGATGATAGCACCATTAATGTGGAGGGAGACAGAGATGGGAGTAGCAACACTTGAGGGAGGAAAGACCAGAAGTTCTGTTTTGGACAAGTTAAGTTTAAGGAAGCAGGCAGCCATCCAGTTAGAAATAGCAGAGAGGCAGTCAGAGACACTAGTCAAGAGGGGTGGGAGAGATCAGTGTAGGACAGATAGATTTGTGTGCCATAGGCACAGAAGTGATATTGAAAGTCAAAAGAGCTGATAAGTTTACCAAAGGAGGCAGTATAGATCGAGAACAGTAGGGGATCAAGCACTGAACCTTGGGGGACACCAACAGAGAGAGGGTTTGGAGGAAGAGGCAGAGCCAGAGAAAGAAACACTAAAAGAGCCCTGGGTGAGGTAGGAGGAGCACCCGGTGAGAGCAATATCTCATAGATCGAGATTACGGAGAATGAGAAGAAGGTGTTGATGATCAACAGTATCCAAAGCAGCGGAAAGGTTAAGGATTAGGAGAGAATAGTGACCATGAGATTTTGCAGCTAGTAGATCACTTTATCAATTATTCTTTTTTTAAAATATTTTAAGAGCAATAGCATAACACGTTTCATTTCAATTTTGCTTTTTGGCTTTCTTCTTATTTTGACTCTTTATTGAATAAGAACCAAAAGAAATAATGCTCATTGCATGAATTATGGTACAGTATGTTTCTTTGTCATTGAGTTCCCGAGTGGTTATAATAATGTGCTTTCTCACTCTTGCATCAAAGGAGAGTTATCTACTTTGCTGTCTAAATTTTCCCAAATTGTGCATGCAGTGTGTATGATGTACAAGCCTCTGTATTCTCTCTACAGTTATTGTGGGGAACCCTAACTGCACATAGGTAGTTGGTGTTTTGGTAGAATGTTGTGCACAACCCCAGTCACTAAAAAAGTGAACACATTTTTCAATAAACTGATAATAGTTACAGAATAGTTATTATCAACGTATACAGCAATTCTACTCATCAGATCTAAATCTCCTTAAATCTAACCTTTTCTGATTAGCTCCCTATTTAACATTTCATTTTTTGTAGCAGTTTCAAGTACTTTGAAGTGGTCATGGTGGTCATGGTGGTCATGGTGCTTGATGCATGCCTTTGCAGTGGTTCACTAAGAAACACTGCACAGACAAAATTATAGCATCTTGCTGCCAGAGGTGTAATTTCACCTCTGACAACGTTCTTAGCCTACCTGGAATAAGAATTCTATGTTGGCTGCTGTTAACTCTGTCCATATTGGGCATCTGTTGTCAGCATGCATACCATGTTGATGACTAATGACCAATAGCAACACAGCTCCATACCGCCCAAGTACTTCCCTCAGCTGGTCCTTCTTTAGTTTGAGTATCCCTTTAATGATGTTGCAGTCCTTGAACACAGCTAGAACATTGCATCACCCTGTCTATTTGGACATAAATAAACTGGATTTTGCCTTTCCCAGACACTATTACCGATCACCTGCCACATCTTGTTTCAGACTACCTACCTATAAACTGGATTGCACGATAGCTCACTGATACATGCTTTTAATATACCGTTATTAAATATACTATACTGCGCCACTTAATTACTTGCTTGGGTTGACTAATAGTTTCATAAATAACATAAGGCCGGAACTGATACTTTTGATGATCCCTATATATCACAAAAGATATCAAGAAAAACCTTAAGAAACATTTGTCAAAAAATATGTGTTACTGTTGTTACATTAAAGGAACACTATAGTCACCAGAACAACAGCTTATTGTAGTTGTTCTGGTGACTATAGTGAGTCCCTGCAGGCTTTTTGCTGTAAACACTGTCTTTTCAGAGAAAATGCAGTGTTTGCATTACAGCCCAGGGATACCTCCAGTGGCCACTCCTCTGATGACAACTAAAGGTGCTTCCTGGGGCAATGCTGCACAATGTAAGGTAAGATTGTATTATATTAGGGGGCCCAGCAGGGTCTAGATAGTATTTTTAACACCATCAGGTCAGGAATACATGTTTGACCCAATAGTGTTCCTTTAAGTTAATGTATAGTAATATAAACACAATATCCTAAATTACATTTTGTTTACAAATATACATTGCATTCACATACAGTCTGATTTTGTTTAGGTTGCAAGTCGCATTAGTTGGTATACTAATATTAATAACTGTTCTTTAAAAGTCCTTCTTATATAGTTTTCAAAAACAAATTGCTTAGGCATGGTTATATTTGTGGCAATATTTCAGTCTCATTAATTAACCCCTTCAGGACGGAGTCAATAGTGCACGTTCTGATCAAAACAAAACGTAAACAAAAACTGGAATTTGCGCTATATGTCTGTTCACCTGTAGTTCCCCTCTTTCATATTATATGCACCCACACTTATTATATATCATTTTGTTCAGGAGAAACAGGGCTTTAATTTACCATTAACTATTCATATATGGAATATAATTTATTATGAATAAAATAAAAAAAACTGTGAGAAATTTATTTATTTTTTAAAAATGTGTAGTTCCGCCTCACATTTTAGCTGTAAATGTCATAATACTGTTAGGTTTTACTGCAACAAAATGCACATATTTGTAATCAGCGATGTCTCACGAGTACAACAGTACCCCCCATTAACAGGTTTTATGTTGTTTTGGAAAGTTACAGGGTCAAATATAGAACGTTCCATTTTCAAATTGAAATTTGCCAGATTAGTAATGTTACCTTTGAGACGGTGTGGTAGCCCAGGAATGAGAATTACCCCCATAATGGCATACCATTTGAAAAAGTAGACAAGCCAAGGTATTGAAAGTGGGGTATGTTTAGTCTTTGTTAGTAGCCACTTAGTCACAAACACTGGCCAAAGTTAGCGTTCATATTTGTTTTTGTGTGAAAAAAGCAAAAAACGAATATTTGGCCAGTGTTTGTGACTAAGTGGCTACTAAGAAAGACTGGACATACCCCACTTGCAATACCTCGGGTTGTCTACTTTTGCAAATGGTATGCCATCATGGGGGTAATTCTCATTCCTGGGCTACCATACGCTCTCAAAGGCAACATAACCAATCTAGCAAATTTCAATGTGAAAAAAATGAAACGCAAGCCTTATATGTGACTCTCTAACTTTCCAAAACACCATAAAACCTGTACATGGGGGGTACTGTTATTCTCGGGAGACTTCACTAAACACAAATATTAGTGTTTTAAAACGGTAAAACATATTACAACAATAATATAGTCCATAAAAGTGCCGTTTGTTTGTAAAAAATGCAAAAAACGTCACTTTTGCTTAAAATATCATCGTTGTAATACAATTTACCAGTTTGAAACACTAATATTTGAGTTCAGCGAAGTCTCCCGAGTAAAACAGTACCCCCTATGTACAGGTTTTATGGTGTCGTGGAGTATTACAGGGTCAAATATAGTGCTTGCAAATTACATTCTCTGCACTTTCTCCCTGTGTTGTCAGGCATGTCAATCAAATTTTAATTAATCAAATCACATAATTATGTTAAAAGATTATTTAAATATACATGTAGAATTTTAATATATATACATATATATGTATTTAAATGCTACGTGTATACTAATGTAATTTTTTATGTAATTATATGTATTTATCTATATATATATATTTGCGGTTATTTGTATTTTATATATAGATAGATATATATAGAATGCCATTCTAAGTGTATTTTGTTACCAATATATATACATTAATAACAAAATACAGTTAGAATGAAATTACATATGAATATATAATTTATATTAAATTTTGTTTCAATATTTTATTTATTTATTTTATTATTTTATTTATTTATTATTTTAATTATACGTATATATATATAATATATATGTACATCTATTATATATATAATATATATACATATTATATATATGTAACATCATTCTAAGTGTATTTTAATGCTAATATATATACTTATATTAATATTAAAATACACTTTGTATGACGTTACATATATATAATATGTATATATATTATATATATAATATATATACATATTATATATATATAAAAATATTTTCAATTTATTTTTTAACATGTTTAATTTATTTTTTTATACTTTCTTACCAGCAGGGGGACTGTCTGATATTTTAGACAGTCCCCCTGCAGGCAGATCCATAGCCAGCTATAGGGGGCCATGTGATCGCTCTTTGAGAGCGATCACATGGCCCCCGGGGGCCGCCTCATTTGCCGTGGGAGGGCTGCCTGGGCTGTCAGGCAGCCCCCCAGAAGAGGATCGCGGCGGAGGTAAGTATAACTTACCTCCTGGGGCTCAAAGCCGTTACGGCGTTCCATGCCGCCGCAACGGCTTTAAAGCCCATTATAATGGGGACGGCATGGAACGCCGTAACGGCGTTAACGGGTTAAACTGTTTCCCTTTCTCATTGTTTTGCTATTAATACATCTCACAAACAGGTATAACAATGCAGCTGTTGCATTATGCAAAATCTGTTTGGTAGAAATGAACCTGCCAATTATTCATGCTAAAGTTTAAGCACTGATCATGGTAATTAGAAAGCATCTTGCGCTATAATTGAGATTCTGCGAGTTCTTTGGAAAAGCCACTAAGCTAGTACTAGATGCCAGGGTCTGTTGCATGGTGACATCATGTCTTGTTTTATAAATTTCCTGAGACTGGGCAGCTTTCCTTTACAATTGTACAGCGAGTTGAAGAACAGAGCTGTGAATTAGTCAGGGCTATCAGATAAATTCTAAACTACAGGATGCTTGTTCCTCAAAAGCTTCTTATTTCATATGAAAGCGTGGTACGATACGTGGGAGGGAGATCTGTTTTTGTAAAGGAGGGCATAGATGACTAAGTGTATTTAAATAAAGAAAATGCAGATTTGTTAAAATGAACATTCAAGAAGACACAGGCACTAAGCACTGTGGCATATATGTATGGTGGCAATGAAGGAGTTAATCTGTTTTGTCTAGGATTTGAGTGTGAGGAATTTTACATCTTGTGGTAGTTGGTCAGTTAGACAGGTATCTGGGCAGAATTGATGACACAGCTGTTTCTGGGGGCTGGAGCTGGCCTGGGATTGGTTGACAGTAGGAAGCAGAAAAAGAGCGGGAAACTGGAACAGTATAAAAAGAAGCAGCAGAAGTATAATCCTGTCAGAGTGGACTGAAGCAGGAACGGTTTGGACGGACCCTACCCCCTCTCCCTTTACTTTTATTTAATTGTATTGTTGTGGTGTTATGAAGCATTGGGGCAAAAAGCCATCCTCTGGGTCAAGTTCTGAGGAAGGATATGGTGGTCAATGGTTTTAAATAAATAGACGGTCGGGTTAGTTATGACTGACTGGCAATGTGGTGGTTAATAAAGATAAAAGTTTTAAGTAAAACACGGTCAGGTTAGTTATGACTGATGGGCTATTTGGTGGTAAATAAAGTTAAACGTTTAGAAAGGTGGTGAACCATATGTTATATGGTTATGGTTATAAAGTTATGGTTGTATGCCCCTTGAGCTTTGAATAAACACCACAGCCAAGCCCATTGAAAAGTAATTAAACATTGTCTGTGGTTACTGTGTGGTCCTGTTTTATTTATACGAATATTGCCTACCATACATATGGCATTTAGTTTGAACCATTTTTAAAGAACGTAAGAAAGTTATGGGAGACAGAGTTCACAACATTTGGAGTGCAATTGATTGCCTACCCCTGGTTTAGAGGAAGATAAAAGGGTCACGGTGATATGAACTGAATCCCTGACATTTATTTCTTTTATATCGGCAATCTGGGAAGTTGATTTAGTTTTTTACCGAAAAGTGTCATCCCTGCTCTTTATTGTGTATCAATAAAGCTGTGTTATTTATCTATCACGGTTGAGAATTGAAAGTTAATTCAGCTAGAAGCATAATTGATCATTTATAGAATATTTCCAGTTCGGCTATTTTTATCTTAAATTTAAAAATCTGCTTTAATTTCACTTTAGTAAATAACCCTGAATGAGTGGAACTTTTGGACATGACTTTATTTAGACAAAATCAGTCCAGACACATGTGGCTCCGGCACTCATTTACTTTAATGTGAACATTTATACAGCTTGTTAGATAAAGTTTCTATGTAATTTTTAACATTCCCTTGTTTCTCCATAACCACTGTGGTTGCTTTGTGACTGACGTCCATGTGATTTGTAGCATTTAATCTATGCTAATGTTGGAAGGGTGGTTCCAAATAACCTGTTATAACAAAAATGGGCTTTGCACCACAATGTTACACTATGTACCTGTGAATGGGATCTTTGCAAATGCACCTTGCGTAAGTTTTATTTTCTTAAAGTATGATTTTCATTTACTTATAATTTACAATGACATGGCCCATTTACCAACACACTCTTCAATAATTTTATTCGCAATAGATAGCACCTAGAAACTGATCTGCATCTCGATGTGTTGCCTTTTAACGCTCACTGTGGAATGATGCCAAACTTGTTTCTCCAATCTCTGTTTTTGGAACCCATCCACTATACTTGCTATAACTGACACATTAGTTCTTTACCATTGCATTTTTACCCTAATTTAGCATGATACATCAAAGCAAATGGGGTTTCCTGAAATGCATAGATTTTATTTAATCGGTTTTCACATCCCTCATCGACTCTTTTTTTTATTATTTTCTTACATATCTTCAATTTCTCCCCCTTCTCCTACATTTCCTGTTATTCCCTGTTCCTTACCCTCCACCCCCTCTCCCCACTCCTTTTATTCCTTTCTCCGTCAATGCTCCACCACTTGGTCTTCTACGTATGCCTATAGCTCTTACTCATTAGACTGCCTTACTCCTATCTTTTAATTTTTTTTACCAACTTGCCTTATTTTCTGTACCCTAATCTCAGTTTCTAGGCAGTCTGATAATTAAGGTTATTCAGGCCACAGGCATTCCTGAGTCATTACTCATTTTCACCGAAGTTAAAACATCCATAGCATTTGTTATAACTTTTACCTACATTCAAGAACTTGAGCAATGACAAAGCATAGCTGGAGAGAGCATTTAGTCATTTGAAGACCAAGTGCCATAATCTCAATCAACAATGATAACTCTTCAAAACAAGTCTCATGACCTAGAAAATAGAATCCTTCAGAATTATCTAAGAATTTTTGATATTCCTAAAAGTTGTAAAATCTGGTAATCGTCAAATTCCAGGAGTAACTTCAACAAGCCTTGCATCTACCATGGCATCCTTACCACTTCATAATGGAGACAGAATAACACAGGTATACTGTCTCCAGTGGGGGACAGGTAATGTGAAGGCAGGAATGAATCTTAGGGCCTATACATTACCAAATCAACTAGGGTAGCAGTGGTCCTCCAAAAAAGCCTTCAGTATTCTACATTATTATGCTTGTCATTACCATTAATGAAATATATTACTACCTTATCAATCTATACGGGTCCACTTTTCCTTGTCTAAACAATCCTTTCAGTGACACGTAATGTACTTTATGAATGATGCTTTACTTCACTCTTTAGAACTCGCATGGGCTAATAATATTTGTGACAGCTTATTGATTAATCTAGGTTAGGGGCAGGCAACCTTTGGCACATCATATGTTGTGGACAGCATCTCCCACACTGCTTTGCCAGCAGAATGGCTGTAAGAGCAGTATGGGAGATGTAGTCCACAAAATCTGGAGATGCCGAAGGTCACCTACCCCTGGTGACTACCTACCACACAGCTTCAGTAGTAAAAATAACACCAAAACTCGGAATGCTCAAGATAAATGATTATCTAAATTGTTCATCACTTAAAAAGGTAGATCCCAACTAAACATTATTAATTTGGCAATATAAAACAGGAAAATTACTTGCTATGCTAAAACTCATCTTCCACAACATCCCATTACACATGTACGTCATTGTGAACTTACTCTGCCTTCTGTGAATATTTTAGATTGTACGTCAATATACTTCAATGTACCTTAGAAGTGAAACATATTTAAAAAAATCCAAACTGCAGCAATTACCTCTAAAGTAATGCAAAATAACTAGATTGGAGCTGCCACTTCCCAGAATGTTTAATATTATGTCTGTATATCCTTATTAACAAAAATGCATTTTTGAGGTCTGAAAAACTAAATGAAATATTATAATGTACATGTTTTTTTTTCAACTGGATTGGGGTGTATTTTCCTAAATTCATATAATTTTTTTTTTATTTTTTTTTTAAAGCATCACCTGAAAAAAAAGCTTAAAACAAAGTATAGGATTTTTTTCAATGGTTTATTGGTTTATTCAATAGTGTAATTAAATACAAATTACAGTTCCCCTAAAAGTTGGGGTGTTGGCCTTTAACATCAAAACTCTAAAAGAGGAGAAACTTCAGGCTCTGTTGTGACCACACATTCTTAAATCTTGACTCTGTCTTCAGTGCCATTACCCTTCATAATCACCCCATAATATTTTTGATGTCACCCAGGATGCTTCTGTTACCCAAATAAAAAAAAAGACCTAACTCAAACGTTGCTGACCCAACTCCTTGCTAAGCCAAACTTTGGTATATTTCACACTGAAGCATAGGGCCCAGTGCTTAGGGACTGGGATTTAGAAAAAAAATAATTATTTTTTTAACAGAAACCAAAATTCAACAGCATAATTTATCACAATCATAGTTTACACGTAGCTGGACACATCTCTTATGGTTATTAATTTACAGACCTGTTTCCATATTATTGAAAATATCTGTGATTAATTTTCCTGCCTTGAGTAATGTTGTTTTTTATGCTACACTGTAGAGCTAATGCCAAGGAAATTGCAGGTCTTACGTATGTTACATGCTTCCTGCGGCAGCTGGCCCCCGTCTCACTTTTTAATTTACACCTCGGAGTCACTTTTGAAACCCCCACTTGCATTTTGGACGTATCAGATCATATCTCTGCTTCCATCAGCACCATCGGTTATCGTATCATCTGATCCTCTTATCATAAAAGTCAACTATAGAAATGTAAGTCTTGACTCTAGAACTAAAATTAATTCTCTTTTTCCTATATTCACCATGACAAAATTATATCTCCATCTGCCTACAGCGTTACCTAGAAACTGTAAAATTAGATGCTTAAAGCTGAAACAACACCTGAAAAAACAAGATCAGATCTGGCAACATTTGTTCTTTGATATTGTATCTGTATGTTAGACATCACATTTGCTCATACACAGTTCGGCAATAGTTTAAGAGAAATCTATGGAGCTATGTAGACGTATGCAAACAATCTGCAATTGTCAGCAATAGCTGTCATTTGTAGTGCAACAGCAAATATTTCATAGCATGTATAATCTGGTGAAAATCAGAGAACAGTTTAAATCTGATGGATAATGGCCAAAGCTTTGCTAGATCACTGCTGTGTAGACAGAGATGGGTTGCAGTTGGAGAATACGTTGTTATATGTGTCATCGTATTTTCTTGCACAAAAGTCAGTTTTCTGATAGATTTGAGCAGTTTGTATTTCTTTTTTAACATGATCTGATTCATACATATTTGTATTATTATTATTATTTTAAAGTGGACACCCATGAGAAGTACAGGGTTATTCACTAAAACAATGGATTTTGTCATGCATGTGTGTATGTGTGTATGTGTGTGAGTCAGTGAGAGTATGGGCACAGGGCCGCTGCAAGACTATCTTGCGCCCTAGGCAAGAGCAGCTACTTGCACCACCCAAAACAAAAATTGCCAACTTTGTGTGTCTTTTCCCCCAGCACCTTTGTGGGTCTCTTTCTCCCCCCAGATTGTCTGTGTCTCTCTTTCGCCTCCATCCCCTTTTTGTGCCCATTTCTCCCCAACGGTCCCTCTGTGTGTCTCTTTGTGAACCCACCACCTTTGTGTGTCTCTTTGTCCCGCAAGCCCTATGTGTGTCTCTTATTCTGCTTCCACTGCCCCTCTGTGTGTCTCCCCCCAGCACCTTTGTGGGTTTCTTTCTCCCCCCAGATTGTCTGTGTCTCTCTTTCTCCTCCATCCCCTTTTTGTGCCCATTTCTCCCCAACGGTCCCTCTGTGTGTCTCTTTGTTAACCCACCACCTTTGTGTGTCTCTTTGTCCCGCAAGCCCTATGTGTGTCTCTTATTCTGCTTCAACTGCCCCTCTGTGTGTCTCCCCCCAGCACCTTTGTGGGTCTCTTTCTCACCCCAGTCCTTCTGTGTGTCTATTTGTCCCCTAACCCCTTTGTGTGTCTCTGTTCCACCTTCCACAGCCCCTATGTGTGTCTCTTCCCTTTGTGTGTCTCTTATTCTACTTCCACAGCCTCTCTGTGTGTCTCCCTCACAGCATCTTTGTGGGTCTCCTTCTCCCTCCAAGACCGTCTGTGTGTCTCTCCCCCTCCAGCCCCTTTGTGTCTCTTTCTCCCCCAGCCCTTTTTAGTCTCTCTCTTATTCCCCCAGCCTCTCTATGTGTCTCTTTGTCCCTCCCAACCCCTCTGTGTGTCTCTTTGTCCTCCCAGTGTATGTCTTTGGTATATACAGTGATCGGCAAGAGGGAAGCAATGTGCTGTGCACTTCCCTTCTGATGGTCACCCAGAGACTGTTCTGCCTGGAGCAGTTAGAAAAAGCAATGTATAATAATAATAATAATAATAATAATAATAATATACAGTGGACATTTCAGATGTCTCTTTTCATTACCAAACATTGAATTAATGGGGCTGAAACATTGCTTGCATGCTGTTGCATATTTGCATACAATAAAGCAGTCGTTTAGTTTAGTTGTTAAGCAGTGTTCCAATATTATTATTTTTTTACACCTGTTAATGACAACATACATTATAGAGCTGGTAGTAAAAAAAAATCCAATGCTGCTTTTTATTCCCAGTCCAGCCCTGGTAGGAGACAGGAGCGGTGCACAGAGAATTTGACATCTGCTACTGAGGCTGGGCTTTAGAGTAACAGAAATAAAGAGAAGTGAAACAGGACATTTTATTGTCCGAAAAAGGGCCAGAAAGATTGATGCATCTCTTGTGCCACTGAAAAGCGGTGCGTAGTTAGAGCACTAAAAAGCAACAGATGGAAGAAACAGACTGAATTAATAAATTTCACCAAATATTTGCAGAAAATTCGCTGTAAAAGTGTAGGCGACACTTTAAGTTTCTCTAAAATTGTCACGTTGGTAACTAAGAAACCTCTTTAAACAAGGCTTCAATGCCGCCTACTAGCTTCACATTGGAGATTGTTTTTTAATATGGCCTATTTGTTACAAGTCACTGTCTACACATCATAAATCACTATTAGTATAGCTATGAGAATAAAAACAGAATAAAACATAAATCAATATTTTACCTACATTATGGGTAATATGTGCATCATTTTGGTCTATAATGATCTTTCACAACAGGTTTCAGAATTTAGACAAATATATATATTCTGTAACAAAATTGACTCCATTTAACATGTCAACCAACAAGCTGCCTTAAAGGGACACTCCAGGCACCCAGACCACTTCTGCCCATTGGAGAGGTCTGGGTGACAACTCTCACTACTCTTAACCCGGCAAGTGTAATTATTGCAGTTTTTTATAAACTGCAATAATTAAATTGCAGGGTTAACTCCACCTCTAGTGGCTGTCTACTAGACAGCCACTAGAGGTCACTTCCTGATTTATAGCAAGGATTTTCCTTGCTAGAGCGTCGCTGGACGTCCTCACGCTGTGTGAGGACCTCCAGCGTCGCTCATTTCCCCATAGGAAAGCATTGAAAATCTTTTTCAATGCTTTCCTATGGGGAGCGCTAATGCGCATGCATGGCATGCGCATGCACATTAGGTCTCCTCGGCCGGTGGGTGGGATCAGTCTCACCCACCGGCCGACGGAATCACAGGGAGGAGCGGCGCGGAGGAGGAGGCAGCGACGAGGGAAATCGCCGCTCCCTCAGGTAAGTGACTGAAGGGTTTTTCACCCCTTCAGTAACTAGAGATTGGGGGGGGGGGTGGGAGGGAGAGGGACCCTCCAGTGCCAGGAAAACAGATTTTTTTTCCTGGCACTGGAGTTTCCTTTTAATGTGCGTGTATACAATTATATTGCCATAGGTTAAATTAAACAACCACGCTGTCTCTTGATACTCCACATTAATCCCCATATGATCAAACTGAATAAACCTATTATAAAGCTTTTTTTTATTTTAAATGTGCATACATAGTTAAAATGTAGGATGAGCTTCTATAACTCTCACATGTTTAATACATGGACAGACGGACGGACGGACACACAGATACACAGACACACAGACAAATTTTGTCTTTGTGTTTTAGTATCAAGCATAAAATATAATTATGAAGCATGCTTTGTACAGAGACTAGCAGCTTCCATTTTACTGCTTTACAGGTCTCCTGTGAAGATCTCTTAAACTACTGACAGAATTCTGGGAAATCCTTCCATATTAGTCTATGTTTTGCCATCAGCTATAGTAAAATACTGATATCCTGTTGAGTGAGCCATATGTTTTGGGTTTGAAACACAGCATGTATCCATACTGTTTGCTTTCCTCCCTACATACACAGGTTTTCGTAATGCATATACTGTTTTAATATAAATAATAATCCTACTGGAAAGTCATACTGTATTGTTTTTCAGATCAGAATGTTATCATTAACGTCTATTCACTACACAGTGATTTTGGTGGGTTGATAAGTGATTTGCAAAATGTAAACCGATTTTTTAAAATTCATATTTACAGCTATTTTAACTGAATTGTGCCATTTGGATTTCAACTATCTACAATCTGGACTTTAACGAATAAGCCTCAATGTATTTCCCAATGCTGGGGTAAATATTACTGTCATTTTTTTCTCTCGCTTTGTGACTTTATTTAAGCCTATCCAAGACAGCCTTGAACACAGGGTTTGATTCAATCTGACATATTCAATTATATTTTATTGGTCTCACTGAGTTGGCTGTGGGCAATACTGATTGGCTGAGTCAGTGTGCTAACCCACCCACAGAACTCTCGGCCAATCACCACTGTACAACTCAAAGAAAATCGAAATTATTAACGTGAAAATGTTAATTCCACGTCATCAATATGGCCAAACAGGAGGAGGTCTCCAAGAAGAGCTTAAGTTTATGTGGAAGCTTTCTTAAGTAATTTAAAATCAAACTGAGCAACAGCGCCAAAACACTATAGGCAAAGGCAACAAAGACACTACAGAATGTGAGCTGATTTCAGAAATAAGTATAGCTTGGGAAGCAATTACTATCTAACCTCTAGCATTATGGGGGCCCTCAAAACCCCAAAATATTTTAATAATTAATTTGGCACAGTGCCTTCATTGCAAGGTTGTACTGGACCAGTAAAAGAAAGCGTATCTTTTATTTAAATTTAATTTAATTTTAAAAGTATTGCACATCCAAAGTCCATTTTTACTATTTATTAACATCTGGCATATTCTTTTTTTTTTCTTCTGGTAAATGACTGTAAATAGTCTCTGTATAAAGGAGGCAAAATGTTACAGGTATTGACATTTTTCCTGGCTATAGGTGTCAGTTGTCTCTTCTCCGTGAGGATGGAGAATGGTGTATCTGGGTAGATCGCTATCCTGTGACCCTCGATTGATACCGTCCCCATTTCTCTGGATCTTGTCAGTATGGCATATCTCGCGGAGATGTCCCGGGTCAGCACAATGACGTCTCTGGGTGCTGCGTTGGGTGCTGCCGCAGACTTCCGTACTCTGAATGCCGAAGTGATCTGTGGTGAGTCGGGATTGTCAGTGATGCCAATGGCAGTCAGGAGGGTGTGAGCGTAAGGCAGGAGCTGTGTGTTGTCAATCTTTCGGGGATGCCTCTGAGGCCTAAGTTTTTCCACCTGTGTCTAACCTCCATTGTGGTGATTGTGCGTCTCATTTGCTTTACCTGTGAGGTAAGCTCTTGTATGTCTTGGCCTGTGGTCTGTATTTTTTCATCCCTGGAGGTTTCTCTTGTTTCTAGGCTTTTGACTTTCTGTTGTACCTGCTCCACCTCTGTCTGCACTCTGTCTGCACTTTCTGGAGGTCTTCCCTCCAGATCTGCCTCATCTCTACCAGAAGCCTTTTTATGTCGCCTTTCGTGGTGGGTGCCTCGTCTTCCTCAGACTCCGTGGTGTAGAATCGAGGAGAGGGTAGTGAGTCTTCCACTTCCAGGGTGGCTTCAGATGCCTCGGGTGTGCAGCAGGCCTCAGGCGCCATCTTAGCTCTCTGTGAGTTCACAGGCCTCTCGAAAGCTAGTCTGATGTCAGGCTATTGGGGCTTGGCTGGATCTTGGTGTCTCTTATTTTTCTTCCCCATTCTCTCTGCTGTGGGGGTGTCTGTCTCCCGGGTAGAATTTCCACGATATCGTAGTTTTTTTCTGTGTTTTGCTCTGGGTCTGAGCGGAGCTCCGTGAGAAGACGTCCGCTCAGTTTCGCTGTCGGCCACGCCCCCCCTTATTTTCTTATTTACTTTCCATTTTATTTTCTTCTTAAACAGCACGTTATATTGTCCTAGTACTATATCAGCTAGCTTAGCCCTGTTTTTGGTTAATGGACCACTCTTATAATATGATCTGAAAATGCTCATAAATGTCCTCATCAGGCTGCTAGCTACTTTTGATCTGGTGTTTCTGTTATCTACAGTGAATTCCTATGTGCATGTTATATTCTGAAGTCGCCCATGTTTCTTCTTATTTATATATTTTTTTATTAATTAATTAATTTTTTTTTGCTTTTTCTTTTTGTATGGGTATGCATAAGCAGTATTTATTTATCATAGGAAAGCTCCAGCCTGTTCTTATTTTGTATAGGTACCATACTTCACTCTTATACTCTTTCACTCAGTGTATTGCTCTATGCTCTTGTGTTTCTTTTATACTTTTCTTGTATTTAAGATTGTGCTATTGTTTCTGTGCCACGATTATGTATAAAATAAAAAAAAATTCAAATATTCCTTTTGTGTCAAACTTTGCGTATTTTAAAATTGAAACAAATATATTATTTTTTTTTTGTGTATTGTGGATGTTTCATGTCATTATTTTCCGGGGCTGGGATTCATAGTTTTTGGAATTCTGCTTTATTTACATTTTTTTTAAAATAACGCCCATGCTGTTTCTTTTATGTCTACATATCTTTTATATATATCTGTATTTTGTTAGCTTTTTTCATACTTACAAGCTGTTTTGTATTTATATACACTTTGAGGTACCGCTCCTCTCTTCTGACTAAGTGTCACAAGGGCATTTATAGGGTCGAGTTCAAGTTACTTTATTCATTTAATGCTGGTGAGGTAGCTCAGTTAGTAAATTCCCTGACTACAAAGCCTGTTAAGAAATAAAAGGTTCAAATCCCAGCAGGGTCAACTCAGCCCTTCATCCTTCCGAGGTCGATAAAACGGGTACTATCAATTGGGTAATAATAACATCTATTACTATTCAGCTGCTGATTTGGTTAATAACGAGAGCCTGCGCTGAAAAGCGCTTTGAGTCCCACTGGGAGAACATATATACATTTTTTATTTATCTTTTATTACCAGCCCAGCAGGGGCGTATTAGCCGCGAGGCAAACAAGGCATTTGCCTTGGGCGGCATTTTCCAGGGGGCGGCAAAAAAGCCGCCCCCAAATGCCCAAGGCAAATGTCTTGTTAGCATTGCGGCTAACAGACATGCCGGCGGGCTGCTGGGCGATCGGGCGGCAATGCCTGCCTGCCTGCCTGGCTGGCGGGCGGGCGGGCGGGCGTCCGGCCGGCGAGGGAGCACTTCCCCTGAGCTGTCTGCTCAGCTCCCTCGCCAGCCGCAGAGTGAGGGTCAGAGGCGGAGCCGGAATATGACGTCATATTTCGGCTCCCAGCCTCACTCTGAGGCGCGCGAGGGAGCTGAGCAGACAGCTCAGGGGAAGTGCTCCCTCGCCGGCCGGCCGCCAGCCCGCCAGCCCGCCAGCCAGGCAGTGCCGCCCGATCGCCCAGCAGCCACTGGACCACCAGGGAAGAAGAGACACCCCCCCTCCCCAGCATTCCCAAAGGTAAGGAGGCTGGGGGGGGGGGGTGTTAATTAAAAAAAAAACGTGTTAAAAATAAATATAAAAAAAACGTGTTAAAAATAAATATAAAAAAATGTGTTAAAAATAAATCTAAAAAAATGTGTTAAAAATAAATATAAAAAAATGTATTAAAAATAAATTTTAAAAAAAATGTGTTAAAAAAAATAAAAAAAAAATGTGTTAAAAATAAATTAAAAAAATGTGTTAAAAATAAATTAAAAAAAAATGTGTTAATGTGGGTGGGTGAGTGTGTGTCTGTGTCTGTTAGTGTGTGTGTGTGTCAGTGTGTGTGTCTGTTAGTGTGTGTGTCTGTGTCTGTTAGTGTGTGTGTGTGTGTGTGTCTGACTTTGTGTGTATGTTAGTGAGTGTGTATGTTAGTGAGTGTGTGTGTCTGTTAGTGTGTGTGTCTGTTAGTGTTTGTGTCTGTTAGTGTTTGTGTCTGTGTCTGTTAGTGTGTGTGTCTGTGTCTGACTGTGTGAGTGTGTGTGTCTGCTAGTGAGTGTGTGTCTGTTAGTGTGTGTCTGTTAGTGTGTGTGTCTGTGTCTGTTAGTGTGTGTGTGTGTGTCTGACTGTGTGTGTATGTTAGTGAGTGTGTATGTTAGTGAGTGTGTGTCTGTTAGTGTGTGTGTCTGTTAGTGTTTGTGTCTGTGTCTGTTAGTGTGTGTGTCTGTGTCTGACTGTGTGTGTCTGACTGTGTGTGTATGTTAGTGAGTGTGTATGTTAGTGAGTGTGTGTGTCTGCTAGTGAGTGAGTGTGTGTCTGTTAGTGTGTGTCTGTTAGTGAGTGTGTTTGTCTGTTACTGAGTGTGAGTGTGTCTGTTAGTGTGTGTGTGTTTCTGTTAGCTAGTGTATGCGTATCTGTCAGTGAATGTGTGTGTGTGTATTTAGTATGCGGGGCGGGGGGAAAGGTTGGGTGGGGGTGGCGCGGGAGGAGGGGGGGCGCGGGGGAGGGGGGGCGCCTGAGTTTTGTCCTGCCTAGGGCAGCACAAAACCAGGATACACCACTGCAGCCCAGACTATCTTATATTTTCTCCTCTTTTATGCCGTTATATTTGTTTTTTCATGTCTGCAACCTTTTTATGTCTCTATGCAACTGTATAACGTTTTTTTTTAATTTAGTTTTTTTATTTTTTGCCGCTTTTGTATGTGTGCCTCTATGGCTTTCTTTACATACTTGTTACTAAACTTTCCTTTTGGAACCCGGTTGCCATGGAACCAGACCCACTCTCTCCGGAAGCATCCGTAGTTTGCATTCCACCAATCTTTAATGTTGGCTGCCCTACTTCAGCCAGGGCAGCCACAGTTACCCGGGTCTCCCTCTTCTACACGGATAAGTGTGGGACTTTCTTGAGTGATCCCTACATGGATTGCTCAGTTTCTGTGTATAGTACCATATTATGATTTCGGTGTCACTATGGTCTGTACCCACGTTTCTTCTCTACTATACTACAATTGTCCGTTCTGCACAATACTTTTAGGCATGTGTTCTATTAATTTTTCTGTATTCTATTTATTTTGTTATTTGTTTGTATTTCCTTTTACTATTGTTGCGTCCTTGATGGCATAGTTACCTGTTTTTGACGGGCTGAAAAGCTCTTTTGCCCAGTTTCTTTTATGTTTAATACTGTATTCAGTGCACTTTGCTTTTCTTTTTTTTGGCCTACATACTATTCTTTGTATTCATATTTTCCTGTTTTTATCTACTATTTTTCAATCTCATTGGCCATTGTTGATTTTGTGATTTGCTGTCCTCGGTTTCCATCGTGACTCCAGGACATTGCTGGGAATTATCTAATGTTTTCTCATTAATGATGTCATTATATGTGTTACTTGACTGTGATTTATATACACGATTAAGGTCTCACCGCCGAAATGTTGTATACTTTTTTCGTCCTTTTTATCCATAATAAATACTATCTTTGCTTTTACCCTGCGTTATGACCCCTGTGGACTTCTATGTTTAAATTGAACCTCCCCCCCCCCCCCCCACAGAGCTCCCACGTATACTAGACTTGTGAGCAGCACTTAATCTACTTTATACATACATTTTGTTTATTGTTTGTCTGTGTTATTTATAATTATCAATATTCTGTTTTCACAAATTGTAAAGCACTCTGGATATGGGCCCTCTGTACCTTTTGTATGGGTTTGTGTACTGGTATTGGTATTATATTGTCTTTTTTTAAATTGTACAGTGCTGCAGAATATCTTATCACTTTGCAAATGCCTATCATAATAATAACAATAATAGTAATTCAACTTTACAGAACCTAAGGCTGCTGCACGTGTGCCGGCACATGTCCGCATCAGACGGCTCCTCACAGACTAGAAAAATGCTTAACCAATCCGGAAATATTTGCTTTTATTGAAAAGTGCAACAAAGCTCAAGAAATCTGTAGCTTCACAATTGGGTGTGATTGTGATTGTAGAAAATGTACTTTGCCACAAAGCTACATTACACTCAACAGTGCAAATTAACTATTGGTAGTGATACCCATGTTTTTTTATTTTATTTTATTTACAACCAAATTTACAGTTTTGTGTATCAACATTTTCACAGTTATAGTCCACGCTGCTGAACTTGCATGCACTAAGCTGAGGCGCAAGATCACACGGAGTGTGAGAGGGGGTACAGAAGACAATCTGAGTAGGCGTTTAAACTTAGTCACTATAGAAACAGTGACAATTTTTGCAAAGCCCTATAGTTCAAATCCACTGTGTGCAGGGACACAGTAACAGATTGTTATCCTTAAGAATAGAGAAATACAACGACAAACGGGCGCACACGCCCTCACTATCTGGGAGAAAATATGTATTAACCAATGTTTACCCATGCCATGTAGGCCACTCTCCATGTGTTACAGGTTACTCTTAGACTACACACCACTGCCAGATGCTACACCTGCTAAACAGTGGGCACATGAACTTTTGTCTCCCCAAAAGACTTGTCAAATCTGCCACACTCTTGGAACAACACATGAAAATGATATACTGATGGTGCTTAGTACCAGCGAGACTGCATAAACTATTTCCTTCTAGTTCGACGACCTGCTAGAGATGCAACTCACACATAGGATCCGTACTTCATAAATGGTGGCAATGCCCGTGGATCCAACCCTTCTGGGAGGCCATAAGAACAGTACTGCTAGAACTCACACATACAAAACTGACTTATGACCCACTCACTTACTTACTCCTATCAATTCCACCTGAAATACCTAAACATATCCAAAAACTCTTCTAACGGCTCAACGCGTTATTGCACGAGCTTGGAAATCTCACCGTACCCCATCTACAGGGATGGTACTCTCAGAATTAGACAAACATAAAATATATGAACACCGCTTTAACAACATATGCCCCCTTAACAAGATAACCTTAGCAGCCTGGAGGGCTTGGGACACATGGAGATTGTCACACCCTAAATAAGTGCTTTGTACCCCATACTGTACGGATGTCTGTAGTTCCCTATAAGAGGTATAATTGGAAGTGCCTACTGTGCCCATGAAGTGAAAAATTGATGCACTGCCAGTACTTGCTGTGGATCTGATATACTTCTGTGGATCTGATATACTTGCTGTGGATCTGATACTTCTGACAATACTTGACCCCCCTCCCTTAACTGTACCCTCCCCCCACCTGTTGTGTAATTGTAAGAAAAACAATAAAAAATTACTTTTTTTAAAAAAAAAAAAGAAAAGAGAAATAATAGAAACAATTTTTAATAAAATTCTATGTTTTATCTTTTTCCTGCTTCTGCAAAATATGAACTATTTACAAACAGGTAAAAAAAAAAAAAAAAACACAACAACAACAGCTATTTCTATTAATAAAAATAGTAATTTGGCACTAATGGCTATTTCTGATGGAACATGACGGCCTTAAATATACATGTGCACAGTCAGTCTCAAATAAAAATGATCTTGAAAAAGCCCGCTGAGTACGGGTGGACCGCGTGGATGAGCTAGAAGCCTTATATGTTATCTTTCCAGGCAGACACCTTTGGCAGCTAAGTGCTCTGTCATCCCTCCATTTGAACTTGCAGCATTTCGGCTAGATCCTTGGACATTTTCTGGATTTCTACTGCACCAACGGAGTGGTAATACTTTCAGCACACTGCTTATCTGCTACATGTCCGGGACTATGTTTGGATCCTTAGATGGAAAGTAGGATTTAAACACCATCTTTTTTACTGTGTATGAGTTTTTTTTAAAGGATTTGGAGTTTTATTTTTACATGATATTAATAAACTGTGTTGCACTTTCTCTGCTTGGTTTGTATCTTTGAAGATACGTTACTGTGATCACTGCGGCTGGATACAAAGTTTACACAGAATACTCCGAATTTCCGAAACCACCGCTGTGGAGGTGGAAATCATACACATTTACCTCAATACCCAGCTTCCCCACAAACACTGATTTGGGGCTATTGCACAGCGCTGACATTTATCTACTTTTGGACACTCAAATAAAAATGACTTTTGTTCCAAGGACATGACACAGGACATTTTTTATTCCGCCGCCTTTCTTCGACATAAGTTATAATGGGATCATTATTTTGCCTTCTCCTAGACAAATTCTTTAAACCAATAGCTGCACATAAGAGCTTCACTTGGCTTGTTCCTAACTGTCTGTGGTAGAATTTCTTTGCAATTCAAGCTACACAGCGGGGGAAACGAGAGACAAAATGACAGCAAGTATTGTACTTGACAGTTTGATTTAACACTGACTTCATCAGCATCTAGACCTGTTCCTGTTGCAATAAAAGGTCAAAGATTTAAACCAGAAGTCGAGCAAGGTTTCAAGGGATCACTTCTCAAAGAACACTTTCTGAGCCCTCATTAAGGGCAGGGAGACTGGAGTCAAACACTTGTCAGTATTCTGCTCTGTATCTCAGTGCTTTTTGATAATTTTTCAGTTGCTGATTTTTTTTTTTCTTTTCATTACACAATATTACTTCACTTGATGCCATGGCAGCATATCCTCTATAATTCCTACGATGGTGACATTGTCATGTATTTCATTTCTTTAGCTTTTATGACGATTGCTAATACATAGATTCCATGGGACGATGCCAGAATTCTTTTCTTCTTTCTTTAAATATATATTTTTATGTAACCGCTCTTGGTTTACAGATGAGATACATTCTACAAAACCTCTTCATAATACAGCATTTTCAATATGTTCCTTTTAAAGGGATTACGGAACACGATCTTGTGCTGCTTTGATAGAGGAAATACAATAAACATGTGTAATTGTATGATTTGGAGAAAGGGAATCGTTCGAAAGCCTTTAATGTAATCCTACAGGTCATTGTAAATTTCAATTCCAAAACAGGTTTAATACAAAATACACAAAAAGTATTAAAAATCAAAAATGTCTCCAGAAAAAACGAAAATTAATCTTATGCTTGATTCTTAAAAAAAAAAAAAAAAAAAATCACTCACACACTAAAGCGATCTTCCATATGTGTAGAGGATCATGGAGTAAGAGGCAAAATTCCAATCACACATACCATTTATATAGCGCTTTTAAAGATGCTGCGTAAATATACGTCTGGTGGCCTGAAGGAGGTAGTGGAAACAAAAAGTAATGTACATTTATGTAACCGTTTTTACTATATCAGTAAAAAAGTATATATATATATATAAATATAATTTGCTTAATATCAAACTCTTTCCTGATTACAGACATACTAAAAGTAATGATAAACTCCCTGTTTGGGAATATCTGGAAATTTTTTCTTTTAGAATGCTCCCAGCATGTGTGTCTGCAGCTGCTGGAGACATTGGACAGAAATATCCAAATTGCTTCATCTGCCATAACTGGAATTTTGTACCAGCTAGTAAAGAAATCATAGCTTTTGTCATTTATGGAAGAAATCATTAGTATTCTTTGTATGTCTGGACTGTTTGTTGTAATTTTAAATAGAAATAAAATTAAATAGAAATAGAAATGTAGTCTTCCTTGCCATATATTTTGTATTTGTTTAAGGTAGGTAGATAGATAGAAAAAGAGTATATATATATATATATGGCTGCTCACTGTAAAAGAAAAAAATAAATAAGTTCCCCCCTCCCGAGCCCCTGGCCCCCACCCCTGAGTGGTAGGTGGGGGCCTTAATGTAAAATAATGGGGGGGGGACCTATTGTCCTCCCCCCAGCCCCCACCCCTGAGTGGTGGGTGGGGGCCCTAAATCAGAATAAGGGGGGGGACCTAATGTCCGGGGGGAGGAGATTAGGTCCCCCCCCCTTTTTTAAACAGTGAGCAGTCACAGGCTTCTCACTGTTTAATAGACATACCCCTACTCACGGTATAGCGAGTAGGGACAAAATTTACTAATACTAAGTAATTTTTACTTAGTTTTAGTAAATTTGGCTGACAGACCAATTTAGGTCTTTCAGCCTTTTGGTAGATAACTCCTTAATACCGTGGGAATTAGGGAGTTATCTACCAAGCGGCTGCAAGAGAAGTCCCGAGGTGCCGAAGTCCCGAAATTCCGAAATGCCGAAATTCCGAAGTGCCGAATTTGCAGAATTTCCGAAGTGCTGAAGTTCCGAAGTTGCCGAATTTCCGAAGTGTCGAAGAGCCGAAGTGCCGAAGTTCCGAAGTCTTGAAGTGCCGAATTGCGAAAATCCCGAATTTCGGAATGACGAACCGAACCAAATTTTTTTCCCATGCACATGCCTAATAGATAGATAGATAGATAAATAGATAGATAGATAGATACATATCTAAAATAGTATTATTTATTATTTATAAAGTGCCAACAAATTCTACAGAGCAGTATAATAGGTGGACTAACAAACAAATATTTGCAACAAAACGAGTTGGCCGTACAGGAACAGATGGAGCTGAGGTCCCTGTTGAAAAAAACTTACATTCTAAGGGAGTGGGGAGAGATAAGGGTAAGATGTATTTAATGTATGGCAAAATAAGGCTGCTAGAAGAGTTTGTAAACTGAAGGCTTAGTTTTTTGGATGATTCAGTTGCAGGAGAGGACGCGAGGTGAGGTAATGGGGATGGGGGGGGGGTTTAGAATTTTAAATTGAACCCTGTATCTGAAGGGAAACCAATTTAATGAGTGACAGCTGGGGGAGGCTTGGGAAGTTAGGTAGATGAACTTGCTACAGCATTTCTTAGAATGTAGTGGGGCGAGCTGTGAGTGGGTAAGACCAGTGAGAAGCAGATTGCAGCAGTCAAAGTAGGTGATGATAGTGGCATGGATGAGCACCTTTGCTGCATCCAGCGATGGGTAGGAGCAGATACGAGCTATGTTTTTTTTTTTTTAATTCTTTATTTTTGTGGTGGGAACATGCCCACCGGTTTTGATGGTAGATTATAAACGTTCGTTGCAGAAAGAGAAAAGTAATCAAAAAGGAATGCAATTCAATCAACACAGTAAACAATAATAAACATAATGCACTCTGAGCTTGACATGCTAGCCTCTCTGGTGTCTTCGGTGGCATGTACGGGAAGCAAACAGTGTTAATACTAATCCTGTATAATACATCAGCCGCTAGTACGGATTAGGGGTGAGCCAAGCGCTGTAGCACTTTGTCTTTCCTTTTGGGTTGTAGGGTTTCAGTATGGCTCCCCAGTGTTACAGTTCTATCGGGCCTAAGGTATATATTTCCCTTTAGCTTACTTCCTGCTCTTGGGGGTGTTGGGTTAACTCAGGTGCTCTGTCTTACCCGCTGGTAGGCTGGGCTTGGGGTGAGCAGTTTGGTATGTTAGGTTATCAGCCCCTTGTAGTTTCAGCATTTAGGGTTAACTTGCCGGGAACTTAAGCGGACCTAAGGCGGCCCGTATGGAGCTGTACGCAATTTAACAAGAAGTGGGAGAGTACACATGTTTTCTTATCAGCTAGTTGAAACACAGTATAATATACATGCTCAGTAAACATTGCCTTGACATGGTGCATGCAATAAGAACACGATTAGAAGCCTAATTCGAGTTAAACAATAGCCGGAATGGGCCATACGTTCAAGTGGGGCCCTGTGGTTGGTTGAAGTAGTGTTGAGCCCTATCTTCCCGAGCCAATGTATCATCTAAGGCCGGTGAATAACTACACTGAGGTGAGATAAGGTAATCATTTGGTATGCTCGCGGTAATTGGCTCCTACATATACAGCCTCTCAGGGATTTTTGGTGTTGCAGAATTAAAACGTTTTAAGCGATAATATCTAAATGGACCATAAATTCTATTGCTAACATTTCCCCAAAACCTGTAAGAGAGGATAACAATAGATGTCAGGTGCATAAGCCGCTGTAGCCCAGTCCTGGCCCATGTGTGGACATTGGCGTGTACTTGTGGCTATCTGGAGGGGGCCCTTGGTCTGGTTCCGCATGGGGAACCCAAATACATCGCTGTGGACATACCCGCCGGCAGCACCTCGATCTCCGAGTTAATTCTGCGAGGCAAGCACGTCCACAGCAAGGCAAAGCGAACAGCAAGAAGTGGCCAGCAGGCTTTGCCCAAAGCAGTGTGATCTATAGTTTACTGGCCGTCCGTGCCGTGATTAAGCACTGCCCCGCGGTCCCACATGGGCTGTGTTGTGCCCGGCCTATGCGAGCAGTATTAAACTCACATTGCAGGGAAGCATGACTCTAACCGCTGTGCGCTATACTACATGTATCACATGTTATACGACAATAGTAAGTATCCTAACGTGAACTCTTCAGAGCCTGCACATAAAATATAAACAGTAAGCCGAAATAATAGCCATAAAGGTACAAATGAAAAAGTCCTTAAACGTTCACCCAGCTCAGCACTAATAGGTCAGTCTCGGTGCAAAGTTCAGATGTGTGAAATTCTCACAGTGGGGGAAAACTTGTGCAACGTTACCGTGCTGTTGATGAGTGATGTGGAATTGTAAGAGCCTTGGGGCTAAGCTGTAGAGTGCATGGGAGCAAGCTGTAATTATTCGTTGCAGTTCATGAAGTTTTCTCGGTAACTTGGTTGTGTGTGAAGAGTAGCTTGGGTTAGCTGTTGCTAGGCCAATGGGAGTTCTGTTCCCTGGTTTGAGTTTTAACAGCAACTATGAAACAGGCAAAAGTACTGATCACTTTTTGTGTAGGACTCAGGTCTTCCCCTGTGGGGCTTACTGTTTATCAGTTGGAGTCCTATGGAGGGTTCTTTGGGCGAGGCGGTTGCTGGCCTCCCTTGGGTTTGGATTGTTGCTCGCGTATCCTTGGGGTTGCCTCCTCTGTTGGAGTCCCCTGTGTGTCCGGGGCGTCCAGATGTGTGTCCGGGAGCCTCAGAGCAGCCAAGAATCTCGTGGGGTCCTCTCCCGCTGATACTGTGAGCACTTCGTCTCCGCGGGTCACCACCAGGGTACCGGATACCCCCCACCTGTATCTTACTCCATTTTCTCTTAGTTGCCTGGTATTGGCTTGCAGCTTGCGTCGCTCTAATAGAACCGAGAAAGGTAAGTCATCAAAAATCCTCATACGGTGGTTTTCCACTTGGACAGTGGGTTGTTTCCTGGCTTGGGTCAGTATCGCCCCTTTGAATGACACATCTCGGGTGATTGCAATTATGTCCCTGGGAGCATCTACAGGCGCTGTTGGGGCTTTCCGGATTCTGAATGCTGAGACCAGTGATGGTTCTCCGTTTGCTCCTGAGATGCCTAGCGCTTCTGCCGCTTTATTCACGTAATTTAGCAAGGCCTCCGGGCCCACCGTCTCTGGTGCACCGCGGATGCGTATATTCCGTTTGCGGTGTCGCGCCTCCAGGGAGCCCACGGTGCGTGCAAGCCTCTGCACCTGTTGCGAGAGGGCTTCGACTTGGGAGCTTGTGGCTTCTATCCGTCCGTCTCTATTTACTTCTCTTGTTTCCACCTCCTCGATTTGCCTTGTGATGCTTCCCATCTCGGCCTGCACGGCCGCGAGGTCCGCCTTCCAGACTGCCTGCAGGTCTAGTAGGAGCTTTTTGATGTCTCCTTTAGTGGAAGGCGAGGTGTCTGAGTCTGAGTCGGCCTTTCAGTGTATCCCACTCGTGGTCTGCGACCCCCCAGATCTCCCTTCATCTTGGAATTCCTCGGATTCGCTGGAGCTTTGTGTTTCTTCCAGCGCCATCTTGGGTCGGGCCTGTTGTTGCGGCCTGTCAAACGACCGTCGGATGTCCGGTAAATTAGAATACTCTGCATGCACTGTTTTTCTGATTTTTCGTACCATAGCTGACCCGGGAGGGTTAGGGTAGCAGTGGATGTAGTTTTATGCTCGTTTTTCACTTTTTCCGTGGTCTTTTAGTCGATTTAGAGTGGTGGAGGTCGGAGCTCTCCACTAGCACGTCTGTTCAGGTTCACAGCTGGCCACGCCACGAGCTATGTTTTTGAGATGAAAGCATCAGAATTTGGTGATGTAAGAGGTGAAGGAGAGGTTGGAATCAAAGAGAACTCCCCAGCAGCAAGCCATTGAGGTAGAGCTAATGGTAGTGCTGTTGACTTGGAAGGAGATAGACATGGGAGTAGCCGTGTTTGGAGGCGGAAAGGAGAAATGTTCTATTTTTATAGTTGTGGAAACATGTGGTCCTGGAGAACTTCTCCTCCCAACTTGAGATATGCAGGTGATGCACAACAGCAAATTTGTATAGTTTAATTATCGCTGTGCTCTGTATTTTAATTCTTTGTTATGGAAAGGCTGACACTTTTTGGCTACAGTATTTAAAAAGAAAAAAAATTATGCTGAGAAATATTTGTGGTCATGCATTTTCCAGTTTGATATAACTCAGTGACATTTGAAAAACAAATTAAATTCATTAATAGTAACTAAAATAATATGTGAAACTTTTTAATGAGGCTGTTATTTTTAATTGGTGGATATTTTCATTCTGTTTTAAGCACTGGTGTTGTTCATACTCAAGAATGGGAAACAAGCAAAACCGAGGCAACATGTAAAACATACAAAAAAATTTTTAGGACGGGGCACTAGAAAACAAACTCTGCCTATATTTTCTCTATTAAATAAAATTTTGTAAAGCTACGTACAGTTTTAATGTTGTGGTTTGTTTTTTTGCGCTACATACATGAATAGTGACATACAAAAAGTAACAGACACAAGAGGTGAAGAAGGCGCTATTCAAGCATTCTTACAATCTATGATTAAGGGGTAAAGACACACAAGAGAATTAACAAAATGTCAGAGGGGAGGAGGTATTGATGGATGAGATGCCTGTATTGAAATAAGCTAGTCAACGTGGTGTGTGGAACAAGGGAACAGTGGATGAAGGGACAGTGGAGTGAGTAACTAGAAGAGCAATTACATCAGGTCTACCCTGGCTGCTGCCTGCCACCTCTCTCCTCACCAGTATATTTCAGCAGAATAGGCACATACCATCCATGTAAGTTGGTGTATTGCCAAAGAGCTCTATTTTGGTGTCATCTGACCATAGAACCCAACCCATTTGAAGTTCCAGTAGTGGCTGGCAAACTGAAGATGCCTGAGTTTGTTTTGGGATGAGAGTAGAGGCTTTTTTCTTGAAACCCTTCCAAACAACTTGTGCTGATTTAGATGATGTCAGATTGTAGGTTTGGAGAATTTCTGACCCCAAGATGCCACTAACTTCTGCAATTCTCCAGCTGTAATCCTTAGAGATGTTTTGACCACCCAAACCATCCTCTTCACAGTGTATTGAAACAATATAGACACATGTCCTCTTCCAGGTTGATTCATAACATTTCCAGTTGACTGGAACTTCTTCATTATTGCCCTGATGGTGGACATTTTAAATGCTGTAGCTATTTTCTTATAGCCTGATCCCATTCTGTGAAGCTCAACAACCTTTTGCTGCACGTAACAGTTATATACCTTGGTTTTACCTATTGTGATGTATGGCTAAGGGAATTTAGCCTATGTGTTACCTCATATTTATTCTCTTGTAAAACAGGAAGTCATGGTTAAACTATTTCCTGTTCCTAGTCACCCAAGTGTACTGAAAGAAAATTACAATATCAATTGGAATAAACTTCAAATATATTTTTCTCATCTGAATTCATAGGGGTGCCAATAATTGTGGCACACATATATTTAACACATTTTTTTTTTTTGGGGGGGGGGGGGGGGGGGGCAGAATCCTGTGTAATGTATGTGTGTGTATTTTTTAAACAAAAGATCAAAAGGTTTAACAGTAATGACAATTTTTTTGTCTGTCTGTCTCTCTATCTGGAACAAGAAACAGAGGAGGTAAAGAATGGGCAAAAGAGACATTTAGAGTCAAATGTTTTTGTTACATAGTGTCTATATATGAATTAAACAAAAGTTTTTTTTAAATGTTTCCTTTTAAAGAAGAAAATTTGAAAACCCTGTTTTCTCATCACATAGTTGCTCTTTCATTCACAATTATGCAAGAAATTGTGATTTTATTATTATTATTATTATTATTATTATTATTTTTAAACATTTTAGACATTGTTGATGGTACCTAAAAATCAACAAACAAAATTGAAAGGCCTGAAAGTCTTTTTCCCATGGAAGTCATTACTATTTTTTACAAAGCTGATATACACACAGCCTAAAAACAATAAGAAATATTAAATTGTACTCGGATATAAAATTTAAGCTCCAGCACACATCAATAACTCCATAAACTAACTGGATTGGAATTCAAGAGTTCTACAAAGCATATAACATTCGCCTACTAGATATTTGTATTGGCTTAACCAGGAAAAAGTTGTAATGCCATATGCCCACGAGACTAAGATTTTGTTATAAATATAAAGCAGTATTATGAATTGGCAATATAGAGAAATGCAGAACAAAATGTTTTACACTCATATATAGAAAAATAAATAGTGGCTAGGGGATACCATTAAATGTTTGGAAAACACAGAAACAGCTGCGATATATAGCAGTCCCAAAATCGAAAGAAGGGATATGTCTATCATCAGAAAAAACAGTAAAATGCACCATGAGAAAATCTTTGATCTAATTCACAAAGGGGGTGACTGACATATGATTCCATTTGCACTTGAAACATAGAAAAGCTTATGATGTTTGAACAACTTATATCATCTATTTATTCAGGGACGAATTAGCAGTTGTATTGAATACTTCCATCTGCTTAGACCCAGCAATGTCCTATTCTGTTTATGCCAGTTACAAAGTATTGATGTCATGCCCTCGACATGCTTGACCTAAGATTTTACTGATATCGCTAAAATTCTGTAGTCATTTTGTACGGTTTCAGCTACACAGTGATTAGAGCCTCAGCTCATTTACTCATGCATTTCCTTGGAAACTATTCTATAGCGAGGAAACTTATGTTACATCTGTTAATAATATAATAATAATAATATGTTTTAAATAATTCTCTAAACTGTGAATTTCGGAGAATAAGATCAGGATGGGAAAACGTAGTTGTGACTAGACTGTAGTTCAATTTTATTATTTTTCCTAATCAGCTATCTTAGTCTAAAGTTTGCCATTTGGCTTTAAGTCGCAATTTTAGCAAATATCCCTGCCTGTCTTCATAATATTTTACAAATCTAGCATATATTTTTATTATTAGTGTTAATCCTCTGCTAACAATATAAGAGTATGTCTAGCAAGTGTTATACATAAATAGATCATATTTAAAACCATAAACAAACAAAAGGAAAGAGCTCATTTTGAACATTAGGGAAAAATTAGGGAGTTGGGGGCTGAAGCCCTGGATTTGGGGCTCTTTAGCCTTGGTTCTCTACTGTTAATGGGGGAGGAGGATTTACGGTTTTTGAGGACGATATCTATTTTTTCTTATTATTAGATTTGTTTCTACATCAGGCAGCCACTTCTCAAAGCAGCTGCATATTAATTAGGTACCTTGAAAGATAACATTGAATACCTTAATATACAGCATTTGCTTGTTTCCAGCTTTGCTATCAATCAGATCCTGGAGAGCATCAATAACACGTTGTTCATATGTAGAGAGGAGAGGACATAACTTGGAAGACATATACCATTACATATAGAGGCGTAACTAGAAACCACGGGCCCCGGTGCAAAAATTGCCCTGGGGCCCCTCCATTGTCAACCCCCCCGCCATCCCCCATACGTCTACCCTCCCCTCCCATACATTCCCCCCACACATGCAGACAAACAGATACACATGCAGACACACACATAGACACACACACACACATATACAAACACACATATACAGAGACCCACACAGACACACACATACAGGCACACAAACATACAGACACACACACAAACACACACACACATACAAACACACACATACAGGCATACATACATACAAACACACACACACACACAGATGTCACAACATACATACAGACACAGACAGACATGCACACACATACATACAGACACACATAAAGACAGACAAACACCCATACACACATACAGACAGACACACATACAGACACACATATATACACACATAAATACACACATATAGAGCAACATTTATACAGACACATTTACAAACATTCATACAGACACACATACACAAACACACACACACACACACATACAAACACAAACACACACATACAGACACATACAAACACACACAGATACAAAATGGATTAGTCACACTCCTGTTTCCTACCTTTTAGGTGCAGGAGGGTGACTTTCCCTGGGGTCCAGTGGCTCAGCCTGATGGGAGTCAGAGTTCCTACTCTGACTCCCTCCTCTCCTTCCTCCTCCTGCGTGGCTCCTGGTGTAAGCTGGGAGGAGTGATCGGGGCAGTCACTTCCTCTCAGCTCTGATGTCATCTCAGGGAGCCCGGCCGCGGTGTTAAAGCGCCACAGCACTGACTGTTCCTAACAGCATGGGCCAACCGATGGACCCCTTCAAGGCGGCCCGGTGGGTTAATGCCAGAGGGCACCACGGTTGTAGGGTCCCGCAGGGCGGCCGAGCTCCCTGGAGTGACGGGCCTGGTCGCAGCTGCGACCCCTGCGACTGTGGTAGTTCCGCCACTGATTACATATCCCCCATCTCTGTTAGTATGGTGTTATCGAGTTATCCTTTGGGCTCAACCCTCAGATGTTTATGGAACCTACAACAACCCTGTGTGTAAGTACTCAGTAGGCTCAGTTAATTTGAAAATCACGGTAATGTTGTAGGATATATAAGATGCTGTGGAGAGAGATTTTCTCGCTTTCAATGGCAACAAGGCAATAAAACATTGTAATTTCTATATGCCCTGAATTAGTGATATATTTTTCTTAAATTTGTTGTTTGTGTTGTACTGTCAACAGTGATTTGGAAAAGGCATTCTGGTAGCTGGTAACAATGCAACAGAACACGTGGCTCATGGATTCTGTTTTGGATTGCACTATGATGGTGCAGCAGCTGATAGATGAACTATTATGTTAAGCTTTCACAATATTATGATATTATATAATAAAACTGTGACCAATGCCTTAGCCAAATTTACTTTGGTCAGTTGTTATTTGGGTTGGGTTTGGCTAGAGTATAAAATATTCATGGTGTAATTATATGTAGTCAAGTATAAGACAAGTCAATAACCAACACTCGAAGGTTTACAATGCCAAGGATTAAATGGTACTCTTGATGTGGAGCAATTTCAGCACTTAGGCTCATTTCTAAAATTAAAAAATTGGTAATGAATTTGTATTTTCTGACTTTCTGACGGAAAATGAATTATATAGATTAAAAAATGAAATGCACTAAGCACTGCATACATATTTGAAGTAATTGCTTTGGTTATCACTTGTTCAGGTTATGTGAATATTTCTTTTGAGCATACTGATCTAGAAAATCTTCCACTTTGGCAAATCATGAAGTCACACTTCTGCGGTATAAATATTCAGCCCTAACGTTTCTTTCTTTCCTTGACTCGCTCCCAACCTTCTATTTTCCAATCATTTTTTGTATCCATATTACTTCATTCTAAACAATAAAACAATGAGATAAAAATGTGTTTTTTTTTTTTTTTGTCAAGTGTGTACATGATGATGTATTAAACCATATTGGCAAAAGTGTAGAGAAAAACTAGATGCCCATACAAACGCATGCAGCTAACATGTCACTATAGATTTCATGCCAATCCTAACGTACATATATTTTAGAGACAACAATAAGATAACATGTTATTATGGACTTAAAAGACAAGAATAAAAGTCTAGATGCGACTGTGAACATAAATAAAGAAGCAGCAATATCAAAATGATATATATCAAATGTATTAATTAATATTCTGTGGTCATACTGACATACGGAATGTATGCCGCTCAAGTTTAATAATTATGCTGATTTTCAGGAACTCACATACCAGGACCTCCTGGAAACATGATCAGTTTTCTTCTATAAATACAAGTTTTGATTTTAACCCCTTCAGGACGGAGTCAATAGTGCACGTTCTGATCAAAACAAAACGTAAACAAAAACTGGAATTTGCGCTATATGTCTGTTCACCCGTAGTTCCCCTCTTTCAAATTATATGCACCCACACTTATTATATATCATTTTGTTCAGGAGAAAATTTTTCAATTTGCATTTCCGTCTGACATTTTAACTGTGAATGTCATAACACTGTTAGGTTTTACTGCAAAAAAATGCACATATTTGTAATCAGCGATGTCTCACGAGTACAACAGTACCCCCCATTAACAGGTTTTATGTTGTTTTGGAAAGTTACAGGGTCAAATATAGAACATTCCATTTTCAAATTGAAATTTTCCAGATTAGTAATGTTACCTTTGAGAAAGTGTGGTAGCCCAGGAATGAGAATTACCCCCACAATGGCATAGCATTTGAAAAAGTAGACAAGCCAAGGTATTGAAAGTGGGGTATGTTTAGTCTTTTTTAGTAGCCACTTAGTCACAAACACTGGCCAAAGTTAGCGTTCATATTTGTTTTTGTGTGAAAAAAGCAAAAAACGAATATTTGGCCAGTGTTTGTGGCTAAGTGGCTACTAAGAAAGACTGGACATACCCCACTTGCAATACCTCGGGTTGACTACTTTTGCAAATGGTATGCCATCATGGGGGTAATTCTCATTCCTGGGCTATCATACGCTCTCAAAGGCAACATAACCAATCGGGCAAATTTCAATGTGAAAAAAATGAAATGCAAGCCTTATATGTGACTCTCTAACTTTCCAAAACACCATAAAACCTGCACATGGGGGGTACTGTTATTCTCGGGAGACTTCACTAAACACAAATATTAGTGTTTTAAAACAGTAAAACATATTACAACAATAATATAGACCATAAAAGTGCAGTTCGCTTGTAAAAAATGCGAAAAACTTCACTTTTACTTAAAATATCATCGTTGTAATACAATTTACCAGTTTGAAACACTAATATTTGAGTTCAGCGAAGTCTCCCGAGTAAATCAGTACCCCCTATGTACAGGTTTTATGGTGTCTTGGAGAGTTACAGGGTCAAATATAGTGCTTGCGAATTAAATTCTCTGCACTTTCTCCCTGTGTTGTCAGGCATGTCAATCAAATTTTAATTAATCAAATCACATAATTACGTTAAAATATTATTTAAATATACACGTAGAATTTTAATATATATGCATTTATAGGTATTTAAATTCTACGTGTATACTAATGTAATCTTTTATGTAATTATATGTATTTATCTATATATATATATTTGCGGTTATTTGTATTTTATATATAGATAGATATATAAAGAATGTCTTTCTAAGTGTATTTTGTTACTGATATATATATATATATATTAATAACAAAATACAGTTAGAATGAAATTACATATGCATATATAATTTATATTAAATTTTGTTTCAATATTTTATTTATTTATTTTATTATTTTATTTATTTATTATTTTAATTATACGTATTTATATATAATATATATATGTACATCTATTATATATATATAATATATATACACATATTATATATATGTAACGTCATTCTAAGTGTATTTTAATATTAATATATGTACTTATATTAATATTAAAATACACTTTGTATGACGTTACATATATATAATATGTATATATTATATATATAATATATATACATATTATATATATATAAAAATATATTTAATTTATTTTTAAACATGTTTATTTTATTTTTTTTACACCTCCTACCAGCAGGGGGACTGTCTGATATTTCAAACAGTCCCCCTGCTGGCAGATCCACAGCCAGCTATAGGGGGCCATGTGATCGCTCTTTGAGAGCGATCACATGGCCCCCGGGGGCCTCATTTGCCGGAGGGGGGCTGCCTGGGCTGTCAGGCAGCCCTCCAGAAGAGGATCGCGGCGGAGGTAAGTACAACTCACCTCCTGGGGCTGCAAGCCGTTACGGCGTACCATGCCGTCGCAACGGCTTTAAAGCCCATTTAATGCGTGACGTCGTAACGGCGGGAAGGGGTTAAATGAAGTTTCACATAGAAGGGAACTTGTAGAAGGAATGCCAATTCATTAAATGGAAACAACAACAAATTCTGCTATGAATAACTGAAAGGGAATATCATATATAGTAAAAAAAAAAGAAAGAAAAAAAATTAAAAAATTAAAAAAACAAAAGCAAACAACATCCCCCCCCCCCCCCAAAAAAGCCAAATAAAACATAATTTATCAACATGTATCTTAGCTATGTACACAGATATTGGAGTGGATTTATATAAGCAGAACACCGAAGAGTTGAAGCTAATATTGCTAATAAAGGTAGTGGTGACAGGATATTAGTTTTTAAAATGACACTCCAGTTGTACTCTGCGCACATACATTAAAGGAACACTATAGCATTAAAATTAAACACATGTCTTGACAGTCTCGCTGCAGCTGGCCCCACCTCCATAACTGAGATCACCAATCTTGATGATCTCAGCCAATCCAATGCTTTCCCATAGGAAAGCATTTAGAGGCTATAGCACATGCGCGGCAAAACAAAATGCTGCGCCAATCAGCATCTCCTCAAAGATATGCATTAAATCAATACATCTCCATGGGAACGTTTGGCACACTGTGCAGCACTGACCCAGGAAGCACCTCTAGTGGCACCTTCTGAGTTACTGCCACTAGAATTGTTACTAGGCAGCAATGTAAACACTACGTGTTCCTGCCTGTAGACACCATTAAGCTGTAGTGGTTCTGGTGACTTGATATATTTTGGCCTCATTCTTATGTTGTGTCTAGTTGTGCTAAAAAAAGGTTTTGCAACATTCTGCAGCAGAACCTTGTACCTATAGCCACACTCCCTCTTTTCACAAAGTAACTTTGTTATTACATGTGTTTTGAGTACATACTCAGGAGCTAAGATGCTGACATCACTCAGGTCAGCCTGCCTATGCTTACTATTTTGCAAAATCATCTGACCAAAAATGATCCAGTCAAGAATGAAGACTCCATTTTGAGAAGCTTTGAACAAGTGCAAACTAATTGTACCTAACATTGTAACTCATGGAACCAGTAAACAAATATATTTATTCAGGAATTTAGAGGTGTAATCCCTTACTCTGTCCCTGATATCCTAATATGACAAATTTGAGGACTGAATTTAGGAAGTTAATGATCTTGTATTCTACACTGAATTTAGTCTTTTCACTAAAAAATTAATTTCCACAAAATGAATTTGCTAATTTTAAGGCAATATCCAAATTTGTATCCAAATTACCTTTAGTAAATATATAAATATAACATTTTTATCTGCTCAACTTAAATGTGAATTAACGTTATTGTTGCAAATACAATACCTTGACTTTAAAAGTTATTATTTATTCATTCAAATAACTAGAGGCCACAAAATACTGCATAATGTACATCAGACACTTGAGGTCTGACTGACGTTTTCTAACTATATAGGGTGTATGTGATAAATGACATAACTCCCAGGATTACATTTGTAATTTCACAGGATATGATGAATGTTTTCCATAGATAACATTTCTAATAGCAATGACAGCAGTGTGATTAAGTTCTGAGCGGTCAGTGTGGGAGTTGTATCAGTGACATCATTAGTCAAGGATGATGGTTATATCCAAGAGTTGCAATGCCAAGGAAACTATTTGTTGCCGGTGCTAGATATGCGTGATTCTTAAGGCCCAGTCATTAGTTGGTGAGTTAAAGGGAGATAACAACCAACTTGAAAAATGTAGGCCAAAAGATGTCAAGCTCATACAACTTGGATATTTTCCTGTCTATTTTATGTTGAGTGTTGGAACAAGGTTTTCTGTTTATCACGGTTTAGATTTGTGGGTTGATAGCTAAATACCATGGTAAAAAAGTATATGTTTATACCCAAGTCAGTAAAGCAGACCAACTCTAATGGCTGGGATGTGGGAGATGGTGCAGCTAAGTGGGAGTGTAGCATTGATAGAGTTCATAGAGTTCTTGATATGTAAGGGTTTAAAAGGTTTGTGATCTTGATGAGCATATATGCAGACCTCCAAGCTTTTCAATCATGGTCGTCTTTTCACAGATCACTGTTCCAGTGCTCTGATATGAAGTGGAATGTACTTGATAACCTCCCAGAGGCATGTCATATATAATCAATGGCTTGCATTACATTTTATGGAAACTTTTCTATGGTTTCCCCCAAAGGTAGTTAATTAGGAAGACAATCCAGGAAGGTGGGACAGGTTCAAAACAGATACAACCTTGTCAGACCAGGGACAGTGGGGAGATCTGAGAAAGTCATGATACTAAAGCATATACAACAAAAATGCAAAACAATGTCAAAAAGACAAATCACTCAAATGACAATTAGTGTTGTCTGAATTTACCTTTGAAATTTTTCATGTTGCTATAGGTGGCCAGTAGAGGTCAGTGTCTTCCTTCTTTCAAGACACCATCTTTTTTCTTCATATTAAGGAGGACCGGTAAATGTCAGCCAAAAATGTCCTCAGTAGACTTTTCAGTTGAAGCAGAACATTTCAACAAAACTTAATGTTAATCATTAAGCATTTCAAAGAAGCAATGCTGAGATTTTTTTCTTGCTAATTACGAACACGTTAGGTCAAAGCAATAGATATATATTTTTTTTATTTTACTAAATCAGGACTTAAAATTCTAGATTCATTTTCACTCGATTGCTCACTCACCGTATCATATGTATGTGCTTGAAATACTGATGGTTTAGAATGTATTGCGGTATTTCTTGCCATTTACCTTCGCAATAGTAAAATGAAGTCTAATTAGCGAGGCCAATGAACACACTCGTGAAATGATTGACAGTTACTATATTTATACATGTACAGCTTGTAGCAGTAGGAAATGATACATGCGTGTAGGGAATATGTTACCCACAATCACCAAGTCATCAATTATCTATAATGATTATCTGCATCACTATGTGTATTATTTAACTCATTTGAATACATGACAAATGTCTCCATAATAAGTAATGTACATTTCATTGTTTGTCAAACATAACATTCATTATCTCCTGAAAATATTTCAGAATAGAAAAAGTATATATTTCAGTGGAAGAATTTTCTTGACAATTGTTTAGTCCCTCCACCCCCGTAATGAAAACCCAACAAATTAGAGGAATTGTTGTTGCTTTATCAAGACAATTCATTTCAACAACTTATTTATGTGCTACAATGCCAGATCATCTAATTAGATTTAATTCCTAATTAAACCCCAACCCAATTACTGAATTGGCAGGATTTTGGACACCGCTTTATCAAAAAGTTAAAATCAACATATAACTCAAAACATATAAAATTATAAAATTTTTGGCAATTATTTTTTTTTTATTAATATGAAGAGAATCAAATAGCATAAGTGCCATGAGAAAATATAATTAGCTGTTTGTAGGTCATAACTAGCAAATATATATTTCCATGACCTAGAATAGTGCTGCATTAAGGAGGTTAACGACATAATTGGTATATAGCCACCTGACTGCACTCAGAGGTAGCAACATATAATATTGAACCGCACAAAATATAAATAAAAACCAAATGTTTAACAGAAAAGAGAAGAAAATGTACTCCCTGCACCTTTCCCCACCTATCGTGTGTTCATCCTACGCCTAAGCTAGACACAAAAGTCCCATAGTGAGACATCATAGTGAGACACAAGAAGATCAATTCACTCCAATCCACTGGCTTTGGATCTCTGTGAGAGCCCATGTGTAATGTCCATTGATCCAGTTGCTCCTGGCATCTAGATCCATATCTCAGAAAGGTTCTTTTGCTTTGTGTTGGCATTTATAGTCCTTTCAAGGGGCTTGTGGCATCTGCTATCTTATGCATGTTTGTGCATTTTTGTAGATGTTAAACGGGCTGCAAGGTCACTAGTGATGCTTGAGAAGAGTCAAGGGTAACATGCCACCGGAAAGAGAGGGGAAACAGGGTTCATGCTTCAGGGCGAATATGAGTATGGAGAGATCAGCGGCTTCTCCCACTCTTGGATCTGCAGATCAGCCTCAGGTAGGCCTCAAGAGCCTCCAGGCTAAACTATCAGAAAAGTTTCCATCTACAAATGTAAAGAGACAACAGGAAGTCCCTGCAGCTTGTTTGCTCGATGTCTTCAGCAGATCGAGTGGTTAATTAGCATTTTATCCCGAAACTTCGACTCGATATGACTTGTCAACATGGCAGTCATTTTCCGCCCACACATTAAATTATTTTGAACTTAACCATGCTGCCTGTTGCAGCACAACTGGTTCATAGGTAGTTGTTATCCCATTCACTAAAGCCTGGTTCATGGGACACAGTCAGATGAAATGAAAAGCCCGTCTATTAATTCCGTAGAAAGAGCATTATTGATCCTAAGAAATGTGCTGCTCAGTAACCATAGCTGTTGTAGTAACCATTAATCAAACATGAAGAAAAAGTTGAAAGGAAACAAAGGCAAAGTTTCATTAATTTGCTTCTTAACAGAACATAATTCAACTGCCTTTTCCATCCCTAGGTTTATGTTGCCATTCTTTTTTTTTAGGTACTGTAAAACTCTCTTTGATCTGATAAATTTGGTATTTGGACTAATGGCCATACTGACATTTCCCGTCAAATTAATTTCCTTCTCCAGTAGACAGACTGTTGAAAGCAATGTGAATCCTGTAGAGAACAGATTTCGACACCTGCGTTATTTGGTAAAACATGGTAGCTAATTTGTACTGAAATGCTGAATTTGACTCCTTCTGTGTTCCGTCATTGACATCAATAAGTAATTTGACAGTAAACTCTGCTACAGAATCTGACAACAGGTTTCTGTTCAAATTTAGCTGTGAGTCTGATGAATGGCTGTCCAATCCAATCTAATTAATTCTATTCAATTCATTGGTTTAGCCTTTCATCCAAATTGTTTGACCATTGGCAAAACTATTGCCTTAATGGATTTATTTAATAGATTGGAAGAACTACAGGAGAGGAAATTTAATGAACTCGTCTCTGCCTGCCAGTTGCTTAACTCTCTTGAAAAAACATAAAAAACTTTCATCCTCACCTTAGAGCGACTAAAACTTTATAAACTTTTAAAATGCTTTCCCATGTTCACACACTCACAAAGCAGTTTCAATCACACTGGTTAATGTGCGTTATGTTGCTGACTACACTGGCACATCATTCAGCTGCAGCACTGAAAGAAATCAAATAGGCATGCAGTCAGTGGCGTACACACACTCTATGGGGCCCCGGTGCGAAACTGATCTGTGGGCCCCCCCCTACCGTGAACCTCTCCCCCCTGACTGTGGGCCCCACCCCCCGAAACATACATACAGACACAAACACATACCCCCGACAGACACATACATACATACACACATGCAGACACATACATACAGAGACACACACGCAGACACATACATAGACACACACACATACACAGACATACAGAAACAGACACACACACACAGAGACAGACACACAATCATACATGCACAGACATACATACAGATACACACACACACACAGAGACAGACAGACATACACACAGAGACACAGACACACATATGGATACACACACTCAGAGACACATACATACATACACACATGCAGACACATACATACAGAGACACACACGCAGACACATACATAGACACACACACATACACAGACATACAGAAACACACACACACACACATACATACACAGACATGCATACAGATACACACACACACACACAGACAGACATACACACAGAGACACAGACACACATATAGATACACACACAGAGACACAGACATAAATACACACAGACACATATACACAAAATGTTTCCTACCATGTGTGGGTCCAGTGATGGCTCAGCCTGATGGGAGTCAGAGTTCCCACTCTGACTCCCTCCTCCTTTCAGTTTCCTCCCGCGCGGGCTGTCAGTATGCTGGGAGGAGTGACGTGCGGTCACTTCCTCCCAGCGTGTGATGTCATCACAGGGGGCCCGGTCGCGCTCTTAAAGCGCCCAGCGCAGACCGGGCCCCCTTACAATCCATGTCCATCGGGTGGCCCTGACAGCATGGGCCACCCGATGGACCCCTTGACATGCGGCCCCGGCGGTTTGCCGCACGGGCCGGGGCCGCAAAGCGTGGCAGCTGCTACCCGGTCGCGGGGGGGCCGCAGGGCGGCCGGGCCCCCTGGAGTGCCGGGCCCGGTCGCAGCTGCGACCGCGGTACGTACGCCACTGCATGCAGTATATTCATGAAAACATGTTCATAAAATAAATATATTAATAGATCACCAATAATCTAAATCAGAAACTTAATTTAAAAAAAAACAAAAATAGGCGTGAAAATGTACAGGTCGTTCTGCAAAATATATGTATCATCAGTAAAACAGTATCATCTAGCTATGGATATGAGATGGGGTACAGCAGAGCAGAGGAAATGCAATTCAATCATGTTGCAAGCGAAAGACAGGAGATATGAGATGCAGATTCACAATACAAAGCACAGGCTGGAGACATATCGTGCCATGCAGCTCATCAGCTAGATTAAAAGTAAAATAGGAAAAGCCTCCGATAGTGCAACACTGTGTATATCACTAATATTTAAAACACAATCATATATGTGTTCACAATGTGGAGAGCAATTTACAATGCTCAAAGTATCCGCAGGTGGTTTAGTCTCAGGACTTTTTTTAGGTCTGACTCCCGCTCCTGTATCCTTTTAAAAGCTGAAAAACAAACAAAAAAACATTTTACTTAACTTTTCTCAAGCAGCAACTTTCCCATGCACCTGCCACCAGTGCCTCCTCCTGTTATATCATCATCCTCTCTCGTCAATGTCCAATCCAATGCTCCTCATGTAAACTGATGCAGGACGAGGGCTCGAGTCCTGCAGAAATGCATGGGAAAGGCGTTCCTGCACTTTTTCCACAGCAGGAACGCTGTTCCCGTTAGTAGTCCTGCAGGACCAAGGAGGCTCTCTAATTAGGGGATTTAGGCGGCTACCTAAGACCTCGCGCTGATTGGGGTCTTACGGCCGCCTAAATCACCTTAGGGCACTGTGACATATCGGGTTCTCGGTCAGAGACCGAGGGCCTGACACAGGAGGGGGCCCGGCAGCTTGCCCTTTATTCCACCGGGTGCGAGGCCCCTCCACACCGCCTGCCCTGGGGGAGAGCCAGCCTCCTATCTGCAGCTCTGCCGAGTGCAGAGCTGCAGACTGAGGTGTCTTGCGATCTACAGTCAATTAGAGCATTGCCGCGGGTTACCACTGCAATGCTCTAACTAGAGATAGCGAGACTTACCACTTGGTCTGTAGCTCTGCACCTGGTGGAGCTGCAGACCGGAAAACCAGGAAATAATTACAGAAAATTAAAGGTATTTACATTTTCACAACCCCCTACCCACCTTCCAGGCCCCCCTTACCCACCATGCAGCCCCCCTACTCACTTACAAACCCCCTACCAACCTTAAAACCCCCTACCCACCTTACAGAACCCCTAACCACCTCACAGCCCCCTACCCACCTCACAGTACCCCTACCCACCTTATATACCCCCTACCACTCACAGTCACCCTACCCACTCACAGCCCCATACCCACCTTACAGCCCCCTACCCACCTTACAGAACCCCTACCCTCTCACAGCCCCCCTACCCACTCACAGTCCCTCTAACCACTCACAGCCCCCTACCCACCTTACAACCCCCCTACCCACTCACAGCCCCCTACCCTCTTACAGCCCCTACCTTCTCACAGCCCCCTACCTTTTCACAGCCCATCTGCCTATTCACAGCCCCCCTACCCTCTCACAGCCTTCCTACCCACACCTTGTCACAGCCATCCCCATCCTGTCTCTACACATACCGTCACAGCCTCCTCACACACCCTGTCACAGTCCCCTCACACACCTTGTCGCCTGTCTACACACACACCCTGTCACTCCCCCCATACACGCACCCTATCACCTTCCCACACACCCTGTAACCCTCCCACACACACACATACACTGTCACCCCCACACACTCTATCATTCCCATACACACACTGAAACCCCCTCCATGCAATATCACCATCCCCAATCACTTTCAGCCCCCACACACTGTCACCCCTTCACCCAGCTATATATATATATGCATACAGGCATATAACATATTTTTTTTGGGGGGGGGGGGGGGGTGGATCTTGGGTGAGTTCCCACACTTTTTTCCCCAGGACTTTACCCCTATGCAGGACATGTGCCGCACGCATCCAAATGCTTCACATAGGTCATTGCTGCAGTAGCATCTTTAGTGGTTGTCTGGACGACTGTTACTAGATGTGTGTTTAACACTGAAATGTTTCTTCAAATCTGCAAAGTTTACATTGCAGGGTTAAAACTACAGACACACTGTACCCAGACTGCTTCAGTGAAATAACATGCTCTGTGTCACTTTAGTGGTCCTTTAATGGATTCAACACAGCACAGGGTATCAGTTTCCTCCTGGTAAGCAGCTGGTCCAGAGAATACCATTTTGGTCTGAATAATCCATATACCACAGTGACCTTGTGTTGTATGTCCAATAGTTATTTGGGTCCAGAGTGTCCCCATCCATTATTTCATCCCCCTATACCACTCCCCCTACACCACTCCACACCATGAAGGGTACAGACAGGACCTTTAATAAAGTTCAAAATAAGCCAAAAGTAAGCATATAGACTGCAGATGGATTGGTTGCAAAATTGTCAAAACAGCTTATGGAGAATAGTTTTAAATTACATTATATATATATATATATATATATATATATATATATATATATATATATATAAATCCAGAATGATGTCACTCTTCCCATATAACTTCAAACCAAAATCAGAAAACTAACCAGGGTGCGTTCTCAGTGCTCAGATATAAAACCAGAAAAAATGAGAGCACTCACTGGATTGAAAACAAATCTTATATTAAACCATGAGCAAAAAAAATGAATCAACGTTTCGACCGTCAAGCGGTCTTTATCAAGATGCCACACATAATAAAACAAATTAAATATATATCATACAATATTCAAAGTATGTTAAACTTACCCAATCACCATGTAACCCCGTTAATCCAACCCTTCCTGTCCACTCCACTGTGTCGAACGCCACTGAATGCGTCCACCCCTGCGTGCGCGATGACGTAGTGTCATGTGGCATGCAACCCGACACAGTGGAGTGGACAGGAAGGGTTGGATTAACGGGGTTACATGGTTATTGGGTAAGTTTAACATACTTTGAATATTGTATGATATATATTTAACTTGTTTAATTATGTGTGGCATCTTGATAAAGACCGCTTGACGGTCGAAACGTTGATTCATTTTTTTTGCTCATGGTTTAATATAAGATTTGTTTTAAATCCAGTGAGTGCTCTCATTTTTTCTGGTTATATATATATATATATATATATATATATATATATATATATATATATATAATACAACAGCAAACCCATAGAGAGTGGCTATGTGAGACATACGTGGGAACTATACATATGTCTAGCTGCTTGATCCAAGGAGACATCTGACTGCTATTTTGGGGTCAAGAAGGAATTTTTTCCTAGTTTGATGCAAAATTGGAAGCGCTTCAGACTGGGTTTTTGCCTTCTTTTGGATCAACAGGAAAAGCATATGTGAGGAAGGCTGAACTTGATGGACGCAAGTCTCTTTTCAGCTATGTAACTATGTAACTATGTATGTTAAAAAAATTAATAAAAAAAACACCTTATATAGTCAGGTCCAGAAGTGGATCTGGCTATGTGAGACATACCTGGGAACTATATTAGTTGAGGCTACTAAAACAGCAAAGCCATAGAGAGTGGCTATATGAGACATACCTGGGAACTATATATATAAATATAGTTCCCAGGTATGTCTCACATATCCACTCTCTATGGCTTTGCTGTTGTAGTAGCCTCAATCAGGTCTAGGTTCTCATATCATTTAGTGGTGAGGTGGTCTGACCAGGATTTGAACGTAAGTGTCCCAGATATAATGCATTGACATTACTTTTGCCCTAACCCACTGATATGGATTTGGAAAGTGAAGGCAGTAGTAGTCCAGTTGTGACAGGCGCACCTGGGGCCATAACCCCCAGTTTGGAAGAGTGTCTTCAGCAGATTCCAGGTGGGACATCTGAGATCTCTGTCCAGAAGAGTGCAGTTCTAAGAATTGCTAAGATAGTGCAGAGAATGGTCAGACTCCCAGGCCTCTTCTCAGGACCTGTTAATGAGGAATACACACAATACCACCAAGAGGAGTGAGAAAATAATCATGGACACCTGAGCAATGACTTAAAAGAAATACGCTCTTATGTATCACTTTGCAATATATTTTCTACAGCCAGATTTGATCATAATCCCAAGCACACTGCATAACACCTTCAAAGGGGGTCTCATATGCACCAGAATGAATTCAAACACACTCAATGTCCTTCACAGTCACCAAATCTAAACATCGTTGAATGTTTATGAAGCTTTTGGGTTCATAAAAGAAAAATACTATCCTTGAAGAACTGAAGGTTTTACATATAGATTGAAATGTGTAATACCCACTAAACACAGCTCAGAAATGCATGTCAGTTCATATATTAAGAGTTAGATGGTTAAGTTTTGCAAATAGCATGGGTTTTAAACTCTGTCAACTATGCCCTGCCATCACTAGTTTTTTTTTTTTTTTTAATATAGCTGTTCTATGACTTTTAGTTTTATAGTCTGATTCATCATTTCCTTTTTAAAGAATGCTTATGAAAGATAGGTGACTAGGATGGTCATATGAATGTTTTTTTAACAGCTTTTGAAACTCTACTTCTAATCAGAAATGATAAAAATCCACCTAATGTAGTCAGGTCCAGAAGTGGATGTTAGGATAAATTTAGATTCAATCTAAGTTTTCTTGAAGTTAGAATTTGCACACATAGGTTCTACCTTGGATTCTCCTAGTGAACGATTGTTTGTTAAACCTTCTCTCTGATCACTTAATATTGGAAGACTTTCTAGATTCTTCTAAAATAGCTAAGAAACATATTCCTTTGTTTATTCATTTAATAAATAAATGAATTAATTAAAAACAGGACTTGGATTGGCATAGATCTTGTCTTTGCATTTGTTGTATAATTATTTTTCTATCAGTTTTAATTTTTAAAAGTTAGGTTTTATTTATTAATTTTGTCACAGAGAATCCTTTATGAGCCAAATTTCTGAAAAAAAATTAAATCTTTTTTACTCGGTTCTGTTGCCAGCACCCAACTCCACTAAAACGCTTACTGCTGGACTGGCTCTGTGATGTCCATTCAAATCATTTCAGAGTTTGTTAACTTGCCAAAGTGGAGAATTTGGATATGCTGAGATTTAGCAGTCTAATCCCAACATTAAAATCAATAATAAGGGAATAGCGTTCTACTGTCAGTCTGATGGACCAACTCATCCTCCAGTCACCTATACATCTGTATAATTCACACTATAAGTAAGTGGTAATTAGTAAGTATAGGTTGAGTTTCATCTTTGTTTGAACAGACACATGTTGGTCAAGCAACTACTTACAATTAACAATTTTCTGTAATGGCTTTGATTGCAATGGGAGACCCTTTTAGACAAAAGTCTAAAAGTTTTTTTTTTAACCCCTTAAGGACACATGACATGTGTGACATGTCATGATTCCCTTTTATTCCAGAAGTTTGGTCCTTAAGGGGTTAAACTAATTTTAGTACATATAATACTATAGAAGGGCTATGGGTCACTGAGCTGATTTTATAATTGAAAAGTGAATCACCAAGATAATGCTATGTACACAGTTTGGATCCCTTTCAAAAAAAGCACGGTTCTAGGTCTTACATTGCTAATGCTTTTGAAACTTACATTTTGTGTTAAAATAATTCTTCACAGGTTCATACTTTTTAATAGCTACATTTCCCTTTCCAACCCTTGCTCGCCCATGTTCATATAATAAGTACTATCAATAGATCCCATCTGTATTCCAAATGTTCTGCTATCAAAGGCAAAATTTAAGTTAACATCATTAGAGCTGCAAAATGTCGTTTAATTTAAAGTGTTGCTGATGTTCAACCTGCTGAAAGCACAGCAAAAGCCGTATTCTCGAAATAGTTCTCATTTCTTGGCAACTGTCACATGCAAAAAGCGAGAAAATTGGCCATGTAAATAGATATGCAGCGTAAGTTGATTCCTGGTTTTAGAGCACACCAGCACGAATTCTCGGGGCACCTGATGGAAGATTTGCATTCCACAAATGTGTCTTAGACTGTAATTACACAGATTGTACACCGAAGTTTGATGATAATTGATTTTTGCAATCTCTTCCTAATTATGTAAAGTAAACCCCCTATAGTTATTTTTATACTGTAACACATCATTAGAACACCGTAAAACTTCAACATTCAAATTGCTTTTGAAATTTAGTTTTCATAAATAAGTTCCCTACTGTCTAACATCTACACTCAGAAAAAGTTTACTTAAATATTATTTTAATGCCATAGTTATCCATCCATACACCAATCAATCGATCAATCAATCCAAGATTACATATCATCACATATCATCTGCCAAAGCCAATGGAATTAAAGGGACACTATACTCACTAAAACAACTTCAGCTTAATGAAGCAGTTATGGTGTGTAGATCATGCCCATGCAGTCTTGCTGCTCAATTATCTGGCATTTAGGAGTTAAATCACTTTGTTTATGCAGCCCTAGTCACACCTCCCTGCTTGCATATAACTTGCACAGCCTTCCTAAACACTTCCTGTAAAGAGTCATCTAATGTTTAAACTTCCTTTTTTGAAAATTCTGTTTAATTTAGTATTGTTTATCTCCTGTTCTGTTAATAGCTTGTTAGACCCTGCAGGATCCTCCTGTGTGTATTTAAAATTCAATTTGCATAGCAGGAGATACAGGTGTTTAACCCCTTAAGGACCAAACTTCTGGAATAAAAGGGAATCATAACATGTCACACATGCCATGTGTCCTTAAGGGGTTAAAGTAAATTACATCTGACTGAAAATGAAACCATTTTGTTTTCATGCAGGCTATTTCAGTCACCGCCTGGTGAGGTGTGGCTAGGGCTGCATAAACAGAAAGAGAAACAGAACTGATTTAACACCTAAATAGCAGATAATTGAGTTGTGAGACTGCAGAGGCATGATATACACAAAAACTGCTTCATTAAGCTAGAGTTGTTTTGGTGACTATAGTGTCCCTTTAAAGTATCAGTTAATTATATTTTTGGACTGAAGAATTTTTTTTAGTGGTATGTGGCATTTCTAAGATACACACTATATAGTCCCTAGCTCTGCCATGTTCTATGACATAGGTAGACAACCTTCGGCACTCCAGATGTTGTGGACTACATCTCCCCTCATGCTTTATCAGCATTATGGCTGTAAGAGCATTATGGCAGATGTAGTCCACAACATATGTTGTGCTGTAGATAACCTAACCCTGTTCTATGACATGGTCACCATGGGTGTTTGGCAGACTTCCATGTCTTAAGCAGATAGTCTCCTACTAAGTTTCAGACCTGAAAAGAAGTTTAACAGTCCCTTAATCATTTGACACTAAAAAAAATGGACTTGTAAATGTAATAAGTGATTTATTATTAGGCATCTATTAGGAAGCTAATGTTCAGCCACTGAATGTTACTTTTCTCTCTCCAATACCTTTTTTATTTATGTTTTGGATGACATATCATGGCTATGGAAAAGGAGGTCACTGATTTACTCATACAAAGGAAGAAACCAGATGCTTTAAGATGAGAGTAGAGGCAGTGCCATCTTAACATCATTATGGGCCCCCTGGGCAAAGCATTGCACTGGGGCCCTACCTACACAACAACTAACAGGAATAAAAATGTCAATTATCGATAAAATTAAGCTTATATTTATTGATACCTTCAACAAATGCAATAGATTCATACAATACATACACACAGACTGCTGAATACAGTCACAGACTGCTGAACACATGCACAAACACACTGCTGAATACATGTACACCAACTGCTGAATGCACGCACACAGACTGCTGAGTACACACACAGACTGCTGAGTACACACAGACAGACTGCTAAATACATACAAGGTCTGCTGAATACACACACATAAGCACACACACAGACTGGTGAATACACACACAGACTGCTGGATACACACAGGCTGCTGAATACACACACAGACAGACTGCTGAATACATACAGACTGCTGAATACACACACACACACACACACACACACACACAGACTGCTGAATACACACAGACTGCAGTGAGGGGTACAGTGTATGTGTTTGTGTGGAGGTTGCTTTGTGTGTGAGAGGTGCTGTAAGAGAGGGCTGCTGTGCTTGTGAGAAGTGCTGCTTGTGTGAAGGGTTCTGTGTGTATGAGGGGTGCTGTGTGTGAGGGGTGCTGTGTATGAAGGGTGCTGTGTGTTGGGGGTGATGTGTATGTGAAGGGTGATGTGTGTATGAGGGGTGCTGTGTGTAAGGGGTGCTGTGTGTGTGGAGGGTGCTGTGTGTAAGAGGTGCTGTGTGTGAGGTTCTCTGTGTGTGAGAGGTGCTGTGTGTTTGAAGGGTTCTGTGTGTGTGAGTGTGTGAAGGGTGCTGTGTGTGAGAGGTGATGTGTATGAGGGGTGCTGTGTGTGAGGGGTGCTGTGTGTGTAAAGGGTTCTGTGTGTGTAAAGGGTTCTGTGTGTGTGTGAGAGGTCCTGTGTGTGTATGTGAGAGGTGTTGTGTGTGTGAGGGGTTCTGTGTGTGTGTGTGTGTGTGTGTGTGTGAGAGAAGTGCAGTGTGTGTGTGTGATAGTGGTACTGTGTGTGTATGTGAGAGGTGCTTTGTGTCCGATGGGTGCTGTGTGTGTGTGTGTGTGTGTGTGTGTGTGTATGTGAGAGGTGCTGTGTGTGTGAGGGGTGCTGTGTGTGTGAGAAGTGCTGTACGTGAGTGGTGTGTGTGTAAAGGGTTCAGTGTGTGTAATGGGTTCAGTGTGTGTGAGAGAGGTACTGTGTGTGTATGTGAGAGGTGTGGTGTGTGTGTGTGTGTGTGTGTGTGTGAGAGAGAAGTGCAGTGTGTGTGTGTGTGTGTGTGTGTGTGAGAGGTGCTGTGTGTGTATGTGAGAGGTGCTGTGTGTCCGAGGGTTGCTGTGTGTGTATGTGACAGGTACTGTGTGTGTGAGGGGTGCTGTGTGTGTGAGAAGTGCTGTACATGAGGGGTGAGTGGTGTGTGTGTGTGTGTGTGTGTGGGAGAGGTGCTGTATGTGAGAGGTGAATGGTGTGTGTGTGTGTGTGTGTGTGAGAGGTGCAGTATGTGAGGGGTGAGTAGCATGTGTGTGCTGCAGAGTGTGAGGGGTGCATGGAGCAAAGGTTTTCTTGTTTGTTATTTGTTTTTAAATAATACATGTCCATTATTAATGAAATCTTCATGCCCCCCCCCCAACCTTTCTTCTTACCTTTTGGGAAGGGGGCTGGGGGGACACTGCCTTGGTGGTCTGGTGGTGGTGATCTATATAGCCTGCAGCTCCTCTGGCTGCAAGCTATCATCAGTCCTCCCGATCTGCCCAACGTGCTCATGGGGAAAGACGGCTCTGAGTAGAGGGTATAGATAGAATAAGTAAGATTGAACAAGTAAAATAGGTTAATGGTGGAATGATGAAAAGACATTTAAATAGTATAGTTGCAATACATTTCATAATCATTATTATTTTTTTTAAATCACTGTTTAGTAGATATATCCCCAAATAAAAATGTGCGCATTCAATTATACAATTTTTCATTGTGGGTCTAAAAACAGACTAAAACCAATTTGCAAAAGATGCAATTTGCTTGTATGACGCGTTTGCAAGCCCTCCCCTTCTAAACCAGCCAAGACTTTCTGTGACTGTCCAATCACAGACTTCCCAATGCACGTCAATGATAAATCTTTGCAAGACAGGTGCCCTGGGCAATTACCTGCCTCAGATGTTTAGCTCTACTGAGCTAAATGACCAGGAAGTAACAGGACCAGTTGTCTAATTGACAGCCAGGGGAAGTCTAGGCATGGTATATATGTATATATATATATATAAAAGTGATACTTTCTATTGACATCTGAACTTTTTTATAAAACAAAAAAAGAGAAAACATAGTCTTCACACATAAGGGACTAGAGAATTTTAGGTGTTATCATTTACACATCCTATATATACTGATGTTATAAAAGTATATTCTGACAACAAAACTGCCTATTAGTCACAATAAAAGGAAGCATGGAACATTTAAAGCAAATAAGCTTCCCCCCGATCCTAATTTTGCATTTAGTTCTGACACTATTTTAGAGATAAGTTAATTAAAATTATGGGAATTGTAACCTCAGGGCTTGAAGGTTATCAAACTTGACACTATTTTAGATATAAGTTAATTAAAATAATGCAGTGCCCACTACCCTTTGTAAAGACTCCATAGTGGTTACAATTGTCTTTACTTAGATATATAGTCCCTAAGGCCAGTCATCATCAAAATAGTAGTGTTCATTGTTTACTATTGCAGTTATGTTAAATAGCAAGACAATAGACAGTGGCGTACTAATGGAGGGGAGGGGGGGAGGGAACGGCCTTTTATGTGAAGGGGGTGTATGAACTTTATGTAAAGGGGGTGCAGGGTTTTTATATGAAGAGCGGTATGAACTTGATGGATAGGTTTTTTTTCAAGTTGATATACAGTTTACAAAAACAACTTGTGGGTATTTTTTAAATTTTAAAGAGGGGGGAGGGGGGAGGTTGCCAACAACAGGGATCTGTGCCAGGTGCCAGCTGCTCTCTGACAATAGATGTAATTTGTTTTCAGCTTAAAGGACCACTATAGGCACCCAGACCACTTCAGCTTAATGAAGTGGTCTGAGTGCCAGGTCCATCTAGGATTAACCCTTTCTGCTGTAAACATAGCAGTTTCATAGAAACTGCTATGTTTACCTATGGGTTAATCCAGCCTCTAGTGTCTGTCTCATTGACAGCCGCTAGAGGCGCTTCCGCACTTTTCACAGTGAGAAGATGCCAGCGTCCATAGGAAAGCATTGAAAATAAATTTGCCGCGCATGCGCATTTAGCCGTTGACGGGGAAAGGAGGCGGAGAGTCCCCACCGCCGAGTGAGCACCGCGGTGGAGAAAAGGTACGTGTTAACCCCTTCCTCACCCTAGAGCCCGGGAGTGGGACCCTAAGGGTGGGGGGGGGGGGGGACCTAGAGACCCTATAGTGCCAGGAAAACGAGTATGTTTTCCTGGCACCATAGTGGTCCTTTAAGCCTTGTTCATTGCTCTCAACAAAATGTATCAAACAAGATAATTCTTTAATGTTAGTTGACACAGAAGAAATTCTCCACAGAAAGACCTCTTATGTGTCAACTAACATTAAAGAATGGTCTTTTTTTTTTATACGTTTTGTGAGTAGTGGACAAGGTTTAAGCTGGGAAAAAAAAAAAAAATATATATATATATATATATATATATATATATATATACATCTATTCTCTTGCTATTTAACATAACCAAATTCATAATTCATTCAAGGTCAGTTGTAAAGCTTTGCAGTAGAGGATATTTTTATGACTTGCTAGGCAATCCACGATGTAATTTCCACAGAAACAGATATGTAAAGTAATCTTCCCTCGGGAGTAATGAGAACACTATTTAACTATTACAAGTGGCTACATCATTTGGGGTCTCTAAACAAAATACTTTACAGGGAGATCCAGCATTCTTTTCTATAGGAGTTTAGTAATGTGCTGAGATGTCAGTACACACAAGCCAGGAATCATATCTGAGTCATGGTTCATTTCAGTACCACTGGATTTTTAACCCTATAATGGATTTCTAACCTTCAACAATCATGCTTTCAACTTGATAATTGAACCTATATGGTACATTCCCGCATCCACAAAAATATATATTGATGGGTGACTTAAAGGAACATTCTAAGCACTACAACCACTACAGCATGGTTTAGTGGTTTTCGTGCCTGGAGTGTCCTAGCTCCCCCGTGTAAGTAGTCAAATCCTTTACTAAAAGTTTGACTTATTACCTGTAGTCCGTCTGGTTCCGCTCCCTGCCTTTATGAGGGCTGGAAGCTCTATGCCTGAACTATGCTCAAAGGTGTAGGGCTTAGATTGATTAGATGACGATTTTGCTCAATGAGCAGGCTCTGCACTTCTTAGCAGAGCTACTTTAAACACCTAGTTGGAGCTTTTGCCTATCAATGCAGTAAGAAAAGAGATATAGACACCAGATATCAAACTGTAAGCATGTGGTGGTTATGGTGCCAGGAGTGTTGCTTTAACCCCTTAAGGACACATGGCATGTGTGACATGTCATGATTCCCTTTTATTCCAGAAGTTTAGTCCTCAAGGGGTTAAAGAGTCAAAGTTAACACAAAGCATTCAGCATTAACAGAACACTTTCAAAACAGCTGCAGGCTCTTCACCTTTAAGAATTTGTTATTTTTACTGACTGTCCACGAACTTCCTAAACAGGTAGTGGCCAATGCAATAATCAATGTCAGTTATATTGCAAAAATATATATAAATATGCAAGACACAGAATAGGAAGTATTGACAAAAACCAGCGTGGCAGTGGTCACAAACAGAATGAGGTAAACATATCATGCACAACACACACACACACACACACAGGACATCCTTCTCCCACACTGCAAGACAGTTTTTTTACAGTGACTGCCTACCTTTGCCCCTTCCGTACATGTATCTGTTATTTGATTTAGGAAGTTATTCTAGAGGTAGGTCACACTTTGTTAGGTTCTGAGCCAGAGTTGAGGTGTGGCATTGCACCTTTGTGTGAGCCAGACCATGGACTGAGCACATTTGGAAATTATAGTTTACAGAAATGTGTATTTTGCCATTTAAAAAGGAAATCATCAAAGAGAGTATCTTGCCCCACACTAGTTTCAGATTTATCTCACCAATTACACTAATGGGGTTTTTGCTAAATGGAAAATAGCAAGAAGTTCAAAATGGATTCAAAGGAAATTTAAAAATTTCAAAAGTCAGGCCCATTTTGTGTTCCGTTTGTGTTCCGTTTTGTTATTTAAGTTAGAAATTTGCTTTGAATTCACTTTCAGTTTCCAGCAATTCTCCCTTTAGCGAATAACCCTGGTAAGAATGACCGACTGTGTGAGATATCTACAAACATAACTTTAACATGGCAGCATTGGTCATGAAACATTGACCTGTACCTGTAACAGTGATTACAGAGTTCATAAAGTGCCAAAATGGATTCTTATACCTCACTTCTCTTACTGGATGTCAGTTTTGGGTCTCTTCTGCCCCTTTTGCATGAGCCCATTTTGTGTTTATTATTCTCCTCTGCCCCACTTAGTAAGCCACATGGGAGCAGCAAGTCTTACAATTTACTGCATCACTAGGCCATTTTCGATTGCCTGAATATTGAGATATCCCAGTCATTGCCCATCCAGAGGCAACTGAGGCATGTGATTGTTGTGCAAACTCATTAAGCAACATTTGGGTTCTCCAGTATTCATTTTATCATTATGTATGAGTGTATTATAGAGCTGCACCGTAAAACCTACCCGCAGAGGCACATGATCTCCTTATGTATCAAACGATGATAACAGGAGGACTATAGTAAAGTGCAAAAAACTGGTACACATTTAAACCCACTTGTGCTGGGTAAGAAATTAAGGGATTTTGTAACCCATATACAAGCACATTGTTTTGGCACCAGGATGTCACGTCAACATTCCTTCTAATTGTCCCTATTTTGTGACCAAATCCCTCTGTCTCTGTTTTCTCTCCTAATGTCCCTCTTTGCTATGAGCTCCATATTGTTGGTGTGTTTGAGTGCATACCAGAGCTCCACAGTAACAACACCCCCAGTAACTTGTTTTTAAACTACAATAAATGTGCTTAGAGATCAGTCTGTGTGAATAAGATACATTATTATTGTTCTAAATTAGTTGCATTAGTTCTAGTTTAGTTGCATATATTTCTCAGAACAGCCCCACCCCTGGGCACACCCCACTCACACCCCTAAAATGAATATGTCCCTCTTTGTCCATTTGAAATTTCGGAATCTCAGTCCGACAGCCTCGCCTTTCCCTCTTTCGCTATCAGGTCTGCAAAAGTTGATAGGTCAGGTAATTCTGCAGCATGTACACAGTAATGTACAGTGTGTGTAAGGGTATCACAACATAGTTTCAGTGTGTAATATATAGTGTGTATGATGGTATTATAGTCTTCCAGTGTGTAATATATAATGTGTATGATGATATTGTAGAGCTCCATAGTAACATGATAATGTGAAGGTGTGTGAACTTATCAGAAATATTTTTTATCTTTCAGCTATAATATAATCTGTTTTCCCTTTTTTCAAGATTGTTATAAGTTATATGTTATCTGCCTTGCTGCTCAATTAGTTCAGGCCCACTGACAAGCTATTGTTCCTCAAGTCATAATTTGACACGTACCATTTGTAACACCAATATGTTAATGTTGGCACCAACCAAGGTTAAATAACTGAGACCATATAATGTATATGATTTTGTATTGCTGGTAGCACTTGTATAATGATAGCTGCATTTATCCAGGGTCCAGGACGGGGGCACGTCTACTTTGCTCTTTCACTCTTTCTAACAGCATGAACATGTGACAGAGGACGGTTTTGTTGAGGACGGAAGGTGAAAAACAGATTTCCTTTAAATAAGTGCAGACTGTGCTCAGTTTGTAGCATGTCAAAAACAGCTCTCTGTGTGGCCTACGTGAAAGGCGCTGCAATATTATGCTGCCAGCAACTGTCAGTGAGTTAAGGTGCTAGAAGATCAAGGATTGTTTCAGCACCATAGATCCCTGGGATTTGGATAAAACAAGAAAATAAAAGGTTCTGGTCTGTATAAGACTCTCAGGACTCCCCTTCTCCCCACCTGATATGTTCATCATTCCTGCTGCCTGGAGTCTTTCCATCCCCTATCACCTCTTAAACATCTCTTCCATCCCCAAGTTATCCAATGTATTGCACTGGTCAACATTCTGTTTTTAGATAATTATTTTGTATTCGTCTTTTATTTTTGTTGAAAAAATAAAAGATGAAAATAGCATATCATATTGCTATTTCAGGTGTATAGGTCTACCCTCTTTGTCACCAGCTTCACCTTGGAGGGTAGAAAGACTAAATTAATTGCATGAATTAAAATGTAAACTTCTACCTAGTCACCAACAATGGGTGGTATGAAAGGCAGAAGATGCTAAGTGATATGGGGCAGGCACACTTAAAGGTGCTAAGTAAGAAGACGGGCCCGCAGGTAGTTCCAAAACTTTTATTGCAAGAAAAATAAAGAACAATATAGTGCGGTACTATACTGCAACTTTGAGGACTGGAGGTATGACTGAAGACAGGGTTGAACCAGACAGGGCATGTGTATGTGATAAACTGTTTAATACTCGCAAAGTAGTGAGAAGCCTAACCAAAAAGGCGGCATGCAGGTTTAGTGTGACAAGCCATCCAGTCGATTACAGTTATTAGGCGTACTCCCCGCTCATCTTGTCAGAAATGCTCTGCGTAGATTTGGTAGTTGCAAATGTATTTTATTTTATACGTATTTTATTACAGGTGGATTATACAGGAAATCTATGGTCACATGTAAAAAGAAAAGAAACCAAGACAAATACATAAACTCAAAAAAAGTGTGGGTTAGTGTACATTGAAGTGCCTAAAACATATAAAAGGTCTAAAACAGGTAATATTTATATCCAGATATATCTGACAGCCTATATCAGAAATCACATTTGTATAAGATATTCAGAAACACATCTGATGATTTGTCACAAGATTCGTCTTTGTGTAATATATGTGCTAGCTGTCTTTCGGCTTACCCTTGTCTAGCTTGTGCAGATTTGAAACCTGACTATTACACATATATGGCACCATCTATGCATTACACATTTATTTTAAATGAAGTCTGTGCACTGCACTTCTTAGGAATATCAGAAGGGCAACGGGGAAAACTCCCAGGAGAGTTGATCACAAATATATTGTGAAATTTGCCATGTAGGGACTATTTTCTTCCCCCCAGGTGGTTGTGGCAAAGCAGACAAAAATTCAAGGGAAAAAAATAAAATGCCACATGACATACAGTGAGACTATTATTAAGCTGGAAGGATAGATCAGTGGTTAAGAAACCTAGCTAGCTGTAGAATCCCAGACCTGATTCCTGTAAGGTTCACTCGACTGTGTGATGTCGATAAAACAAGTAACATTAGGTTGAGTAATAATAACACCTAGACACCAGGTTGTACTTGAGGACTAGTGAAAGCTAAATGAACCTTCTCTAATATTTTTCTTTGAGAACTTTCACAGCTCCCATGTTAGCAAAGAAAATCTGGAAATGATACCCTCTTAGAAATGTATTAAGGGTCGCCATATATTTATTTTTAACCTTAGAATGTTAGTTTAAGAAAGCTACATATTAATATACTATTATAAAATAAATATATATGTTATAATTTGGCAAATGACGTTTTCTAAAATTCTGGAACAAAAAAGTCACGCTCCAGAGCTAGATTAAAAGCACTTCCACGTAATGTGACAGAAAGCAATTCATTTTGGGTTGAAGGCCTGGAAATATTTAAATCAAATAGAGATATTTGGGGTACTGAAAGGTGAATAGGAACAAACTTGCAGCTGAACTATTTTTCCAGTTTGGATGTCTTATTATACATTTTGCAGTACATCTAAAACTTTTTAGTAAATAATCACCAGGGTCGAACTCAGCTTTCCATGCACTAAGCAGTAAAATAAATATTTAAAACAGAACAACGTTGTCAAGTTGATCAGATAGTTCAGTGGGTTAACATGCCTCCTATAGACGTTGCTGTCTGTCTACAAGGGCAAATGTTCAAATCCCTAGTTCAAAGCTTATTGTACTTACGAGCAACACTGTGGGTTTTGAAATGTTTTATAAAGATCTAGGATCCACCCAAAACTAATGAAATGTGCTACATAAGCACTGGGTTATTATAATACAAACAGACTAACAATGTAATTGTCACGATTCTGGGAACCAAACACGCTAACACACACACACACACACACACACAGAAAAGGTGCAGTACCGGACCTTAGTGTCAGGGCTCCGCGGGCAGCTGTGAGGGGAGGCTGCAATCCTCTTGCAGCACTCACCCTCGGTCCGTCGCCGCCCGCGGTCCCCTCTCCCCTTACCGGTCAGCGAGCAGTGTCCTCTCCCCTTGACACGCCGCTCGTGTCCTCCTCTCCTCCTCCCAACGGCAGCATGTCTAACGCTGGGAGCCGGCACTGATATCTGAATGCCAGGGTCACTCACGTGACCCGGCATTAAAGCTACAGCGCAACAATCACAGTGGGGGGTATAGATATCCCCCATGTGTGATTGTTAATTCTGATTGGAAGTTATCCAATCAGAATTAAGATAAGGATATAAATACTTACCTTTCCTGTCTCTCAGTGCCCTGTTGTGGTCTTTGCTTGCTAGTATTGATACTGAACTTGTGTTTTCTGGTTACGTACTCTCTGGCTTGTTAATCTGACTTTGTGACTTTCTCCTACCCTTTGACCTCGGCTTGTTTCTCGTTATCCTGTCTTCTGGTTCCCCTTACTCGGCTTGTCTCCTGACTATTCTGTGTGTGCTTAGCCCGGCCACTCTAAGGTCCGGTACTGCACCTTTTCTGTGTGTGTGTTTGTGTGTTAGCGTGTTGGGTTCCCCGAATCGTGACACTTGGAGTGGCCGGGCTAAGCACACAAAGAATAGTCAGGAGACAAGCCGAGTAAGGGGAACCAGAAGACAGAATAATGAGAGACAAGCCGAGGTCAAAGGGTAGGAGAAAGTCCCAAGGTCGGATAAACAAGCCAGAGCGTACGTAAACCAGAGAGAACCACAAGTAGAACAGCAATACTAGAAAGCAAAGACCACAACAGGGCAGAAAGAGACAGGAAAGGTAAGTATTTGAACCCATTGCTTAACTCTGATTGGATAATTTCCAATCAGAGTTAACAATCACACGTGGGAGATATCTATACCTCCCACTGTGATTGAGGCACTGTGCCTTTAACACCGGGTCAGTAGGCTGACCCCGGCGTTTACAAAACTGGGCTGTCTCCCAGCGTGCAGCGTCATGCATGCTGCCGCTGGGGGACGGCATCCGAGGCTGGGAGGATGCCGCTCGCCGAGCGCACGAGGAGAAGGGGACCGCGGACGGCTGGAGGGTGAGTGCCGCGAGCGGACTGCAGCCTCCCCTCGCAGCCGCCCGCAGGATCCTGACAGTAATAAAATACAATGCCTTTCACTTATAAAAGAAATTCCAACACTTTATCATATACCTAGCACAGAAAACAAGGAAAACTCCATTCAATTCACAGTACTTTTTGATTTGCAGTTAAACATGGAAGGGTTCTCTTTCTTGGGGAGAGAGTGTTCGAAATTAGTTAAGCAAGCTGAAATTTCAGTGGTAAAGGGATATAATGTCAGGGCTTGAAAAATCTGTGGCACCATGGTAATGACATATATATTGGTTTGGACCCAGAGTAAAAGTTGCTACCTCTTCTGGCACTTTTCTTCAAAGTTTTCTATGGAAGAGACAGAGCCATAACCATCTATGTCACCGTTTATAAGTGTCAGTTTCTAATAGGCATGTGCATGGGGAAAATTTTCAGTTCGGTTCGGCATTCCGCAATTCGGGACTTCCGCAATTCAGGAGTTCCGCAATTCGGCACTTTGGAACTTCGCCAACTTCGTAACTTCTGCACTTTTATGTTAAAAAAAGAAAATAGGACCTAAAGTAGAATGATGGCGGGGGGACCTATTGTCCTCCCCCCTGGCCCCCACCCACCGCTCAGGGGTGAGGCCAGGGGGGAGGACATTAGGTCCCCCCTTATTCTAATTTAGACATTAGGTCCCCCCCCTCATTTTACTGTAGGGTCCCCACCCGCCGTTCAGGGGTGGGAGCTGGGGGGGTGAGGGGGGCAATAGGTCCCCCCTTCAGGTTAGAAACACCCACTCGTGCAGTACGGGTGGGGGCTCGGGAGGGGGGGGACCTAATAGACATGCCCATACTCGCAGTATAGCGAGTAGGGGCATAATTTACTAATACTAAGTAATCTTTACTTAGTATTAGTAAATTTGGCTGAAATACCAATTTAGGTCTTTCAGACTTTTAGTAGATAGCTCCCTATTACCGTCATTACACTGACTGGCTAAGTAACTTACATTTTATATGAATGTATGTTACTTGATTGTTGTAAGTGTTGCAAATGCTTACAGCTGAATCCTGGCTGTGTTTGTATACTTTTTATTTACAATTGTATACAGTGTAACATTCTTCATTCTTCCACTGGGTAAGTATATTAGTTCTTAGGCAATACTGTGCTTTGGCACGTCGACACTTCTGAACTTCGGCAATTCAGTAATTTCGGAACTTCAGGACTTCGACCATTCAGCAATTCGGCAATTCATCTATTCGGACATTCGGAAGTACCCGAATGTCCAAATTGCCCAAAATTCATCCGAATTCACATTCGGACCGAAACGAATTGCACATGTCTAGTTTCTAATGAAAGCAAATTTCAACAACAACATATCCAATAAACCTCTGCAAAGGTATTGTGTCCTTTTAGCAAAGTTTGTTTGTTGTTACAATGTTATTCCCTCAGCCAGACAGCCCTTGCAGTATCCTGGGTCACCTGAAGCAGAAACCAGCCTTGCAGTCAGAACAGGGCCGTCTAAAAGAGCCCAGCAAAAAAAAAAATTTCCTGTATCCAATCCTGTTCTCGCCAAAAGTGACATAGGATCAAGTTTAAGGTCATAGGTAATTATTTTTGTTCTTTCCTGTCACCTTCTTAACTCCCTCGTCAAATTATATTCTTCCATTCTCAATAACTGTATCTTATTCTGCTAGTAATCTGACTTACAGATGATTGATTTCTGGTGAACTAATGCTAGTATATATCTGAGGGTATCTGGTGTAAAACCTGCAACATATACAGTAGGTGTACACTTTTCTAGCGAGCAAATGCCAGAATGAATGAATAAGGCAGTTGTAGGTATAAGGAATAGATTCAGTATGAGAACTTACCTTTTGTATCACTATACCCCACTCCCTCTAGCATGTAAGCTCATTGAGCAGGGCCCTCGACCCCTCTGTTCCTGTGCGTCAAACTTTTGTGGTTACAATTACATGTTTGTTAGTCCACCCATTGTAAAGCGCTATGGAATTTGTTGGTGCTATATAAATATAATAATACTTGTAGTCAGACTGCTCAGTAAACACATATACCATGGAAAATGTGTGCAATAAATCTCACGGAGGAAATCAAAATTTGGGAGGTAAAGGGAGGAGTACTTTAAATTAAAAAGTACGCATGTCAACATTTCCTGCCCCTCAGTTGGGGGGTTGAGACTTTCCATCTGCCTTCTGTAATGCTGCTTTGATTCAACCAGAGTGAATGTGATAAAACATTAACAAAATGTATTAACTTCCTGATTCGGACAGCTCATCTGTGGTGACGACATTTACCATTGTTCATAATGCCTTTTCAAATGATATTCAGCCATGATTTCATTTTCATTTAAACGTGAAACGTTACATTTCCACACGTGCATTATTTCATTACTTCGTTTGAGTCCCTGCCCACCCTTTTGGAAATCAAAACAAGAAGCCCTTAATGAATTTGTTTTTTTTTTTTTTTTTTTTGCATTGAGGTTACAAGCCTGACAAGCTGGTATAAAACTGGCAAAATTAATATATATAATTCTTGTAAAAAAAATTGCAAATGGAATTAAGGACCAACAGCTTTCTTATTCTAGAATTGACCAAATTTTTGACGTGTGGATTTTCTTATTTTCTTTCTATGTAGGAGTTCAGTATATATAAATGTCCAATATTGGAGCAATTTCTAAAAGTGGAGTAATCACCGTGTAAACCATAATATGTGCCTGTTTGGTTTCCATGGATACTGCATCATTTTAGAACTTCTGTTTGTTGCATTTTTGCATTTAGTGAGCATTTTGTTTTTGCTAGTTCTGTGACGCTGCTCTTTCATTAATTTGCATGGCAGTTTATTTCAATCTCTGTAATTACCCTGTTAAAACAGAGGCTAAATTACTAAACAGCCATAAACAGCTGGTTTTTACATGTCTTGTGTCACTAAATCAATCCCCAGGTGCATAATCGGCTGTAAACAGGCACAAGCAAAATAAACTCCAGTCATTAGTTCCAGGGTGTCTGGGGTGATAATGAAGAGTCTGAAAGACACCTATAGCGTAAATGCAAATCTTAATTCACACACTGTGCCTGATCTCAGACAGTATTTATTCTCCTTCTGCAACAGCTTCTATGCTTGATTTCGAATTCTCAATATATTTATTTTGCCCATATCTTTTTAATGTAGCAGGGAAATTTTGAAGTCCAATTGAGAATGGTCTGAAAATTTGCATTCCAAGCTTGAATGCAAATTCGTTCAAACAGCCCAACTCCATTGTGTATTTTCTGATTACCAAATGGTAAAAAAAAAATTACATTTTTCATTTGATGTTAAGGCAGAATTTATTCAAAACCATAGTTCATGTAATGTAAATATCTTCATGTAGTCAAAAAATAACTTTTGTGAAAATAACTCTTGTGAAATAACTTTCAGGTAACAATCTGTTTGACAAATAGGATAATGCAAAAGTATAACAGAAAAAAATAGAGACAGAACCATCAAAAGGATCCAACACTATTGGTTTATAACCCTGCAGGATTATTTGAGGGTCATTAGCTAAATGTATTGTTTAGGATTAAGTTATGGGAATACCTGCTTCAGTCCTGTGGACTCATATCACTCTCAGCCATGAAAGCAGTAACCTCTAAGCTTGAGTCTCCCCTTTACTCTAAACTCCCCTCACTTGAAAAACACCCCAAAGCTCACTTAAGCCTATCACCAAGTGACTATATCTATACATCAATAATAAACATCTTTTAACTCTAGCAACCTACTTTTCTATCCTACCCTTACCTTCCGTGTCACTATACCCCACCCCCTCCAGCATGTAAGCTCATTGAGCAGGGCCCTCGATCCCTCTGTTCCTATATGCCCACCTCATCGGGTTACAAATACGTATATATTAGTCCTCCTATTGTACACGCTGTGGAATTTCTTGGCGCTTTATAAATAATAATAATAATAATAATAATAATAATAATAATAATATTACCTTTTAAAGTTTATCTCAATCATACAACCAATCCTAACATTCCCTCAGTAGTACCCATATTAAGGATGGGTATTTTATTTATTGATTCTTTCTTGACACTTTAACCCTTTTGGTGCATGGGCAAATTCATTTTTTTCCTCTCTGGAGGCCAGGCATATAAGATGGGATACATAAGAGAAAGCTGGGGAAATGTATGGGTGGTTTACAATATAAGGTTGATACAACATTCAGCAAGAGTATGTTTCATTTCCAGAATAACAATGCCTCATTTTCTTTTTTTTTTTTTATGTTTAAACTGTAGTATGAAAATACAAGCTATGGATCGTAAGATCCGGTATGTAACATGCTAAATTAACAATGCATTAACTAGTCTTAATGTACCAACAGTGCAATACAGTGTAGGTTAAACTATGAGTCAGCTGGTATGCATTTGCTAGTCGTATGTTGTATATAGGTAATCCATGTATCCTGCTAACTGTGCCTAAACTGCGTGTTGTAATACAAGCTGAGAGCCGGCAGTTATAACTTGTGAACACATTTAATGCGCTTGTAACATAACTGTTGTGCACCGTAATGGGGGCTTGCTCAAACTGCACAAAGCTTAATACATGTGTGAGTGATGCGACAGGTAAAGTGTTTAGTGGTGTAGTACCGCTGGACCCACTGGTGAATTGCATGAGTGTCTGGTAAGCAATGTCCTGGTGCAAACTTCAAGTGGAGTCGTTTAGCTAATTGGGTAACACGCTGTATTATCCACCAAAGAGTTCATGGCTGTGGGCGGCATGTAGTGGGGCTGCAGGCTTACGGTCCATCTATCAGCCAATACCCCTGCTGGGAAGGTTGGAGCCATGAGTTGGACGGGTCAACAAGAGGCCGGTGAGCTGTTGGTACAAGGAGGGAGCGCTCCAGCCCCAGGCCGGAATGAAGGCAAGCACCTGCAGTCCACAGACTCAAGCTCTCGTGGTCGAGGCCGGGTCTACCCTCTGTTGGGCGCCATGGGGAGCTCAGATGTTCTGCCGTCGCCTGCGACGGTCGGGCTTCCAGCGGTGTGGTCGGTGCCGTGGTGGTGTCCTCCGGGAGGCCTTCAACCCAGGAAGGATTGTAGGGCGGGCTGCGACATTAGCTGTGCGTGGTTTACCCGATGTAGGTCTTTTCCAGCTCCGCACCTCGTCCCTTCTTACTGTTCCCACCGGGTCAGGTGGTTCCCATCTGCAACATAGCTTCAGTCACTCCCAGAGCCTTTGAAAGAGCCTGTCCAGTCTCTCATTTATCCAGTCTGCTTATTTATCAAAAAATATGAAACAAAGGAAAATATTAATTTTTACAGTTTTGCATAAAATAATTTTACAATAAGGTGCAACTAACTCCAAAACCTCAATTGAATTAAAGCTTATCATATTTATAAGAAGTTTATAGACTCGCAATAAGCTATTTAATGGATGTTTAATCAAATACATAACTGCTGTTAAAGGCTTGTCGGGTGGCACTAAACATTGGTTGGATTGTTGAATCCAATACCTATATTTTACATTTCCGTTTCAGTGATTCAATTCCATTAATCAGGCACTTAATCCCCAATATTTGGCCGAATTTAATTTGACACCTAAAAGTAGTAAATGCTTTTCTTTTAGGGGAAACAATAAATGATGGGCTTTTTATATGATCACATTAGTATAAGGGAGGTTTTAGACCATCCTTATACCCACACCCGCCATGCCGTGGTTGGGGGCATGTCTACTAAAACATGAGCAGTCATTAGGTGCTCACTGTAAAAAAAAATAAAAAAATGATTGGCCAGTTATTGCTTTGTACACAATAATAAAATACAGGTGGGACATTAAACAGTTGCCCCTGTGCCACCACAAATGGACATCAGGTGGGGCTGTAAATTAAATAATGGGGGGTGGACCTCTTACAGCCCCCCACCCATGGGCAGCAGGTTGAGGCTATAATTAAATAAAGTTGGAGATACCCAATGTCCCCCCTGCCCCCATCCATAGACAGTGTGTCTTGTCTACTAATAAAATATAGACAGGTAATACCATTGTCCCCCACCATTGCCATACATTTTAGACAGTGTACCCCCCCCCCATCCAACACCAAGGTAGCTAAGGGTCCCCAAGCCCCTAGTCACCACCCAATAAAAAATAATCTGTCTAACCCCTTAACCTAATAAGGGGTGCTAAATACATCTAATACCTGTAGAAAATGTTATACTTACCTGTTTAGCCAATAAAACTGCTGCATCAGTGGTCCTGGGTGCCTGGACTACATTTATTGTTTTACCATTGGAGTGGGGGTAGCCAGCCCCAGGTCTGGATGCACCAGGACCAGATAAGAGTGCGGATTCCTCCTTTTGTTTGTTTATTGATACTCAATCAGACATTTTCTTCCTTCGTACGTTTTCTTTTCTTCAGCCCCACGGAGGACCAAAATAAAAGCATGAATTCACATGATGTTGTGGGTGGCACCAGTAATATGGGGGTCTTATTGACCCCATAGAGCTTTTAGGGTATTTTTATTTATTTATTTTTTTTTAAACTTGCTGCCTAGCAAGCGCTGGTCATCCTCCATATAGTTAACACTTGTAAAGCTCAGTTATTTTTTTTTTTTTTTAACTATTTGCCTGATGGTTGCTATTGTTGTGAGTCAGAAAATAGCTAGAACTTTTAAAAACCTGACCTGGGTCTGGGCATTTGGGCCCGGATTTTAACCTTCTGGGTATGGATTTCAGCTCTTTGGAAGATTTCACCTCATTTATAGCCTGCTTTGCAAAATCTGGACATTATTAAATATTGTGAACAATGGCTGCATTTCGCAGTCCGAGTGGCCACATACTTCACCGAATGCCTATGTCCCATTTAGACTTTAGTGAATAACCCTGTTGATCACATAAAACAAAGTGTGCAAAATCTAATCTCTAACCATAACAATAACCCTAAACTTACCCCTAACCCATATTCTAACTCTTATCCTAGCACTACCCATAACCCAAACTCTGGTTAAGTGTACTCTACAACCTAAAACCGAGACTCAAAAATACCTACATTTTCCTCTAACACGTGGAGATGACATGACTGTATTGATGGCTGCCATGTTACCTGCTGCTTTTGTTTCTCATACTATGCAACATCACTACATGTGCTGCTGCCCATTCTCCCTCTTAGTCATATTCCTACTATTGATGCGTGATGTTCTTCTGTGTCGGGATGAACAGGTGTATCTTTGTATGTTCTAGAGACATCATATTTGAGTCATGCCTTGAACAGGCCTGACAGGAGCTGAAAGTTTGTAAATTGATGCAGGTTTCAAGAACCACTGCTGAGTGGGGTGAAGGACACCAAGGCATCTCAGAGTCCAGCCATCGCCATGACAGTAAGACTCAATGGGCCTTGCATCATGGTTCTTACTTGCCTGTTGTAATTTGCTCATTTTCCTCCCATTGTCTGGCTACAATTTATGCTTACATTTCTAATGTTTCCTGTTTTCCGTGTATGTATGTATGTATGTATGTGTGTGTTTGTGGGGAGTGACTCTGTGTGTGGATAACGTCATGTGCTTGTGGTGGTTTCACTTGATCTGGAATTCTTTCTAGTGCTTCCCATTGGTGAAGTGTTCAGTATTCTCAGATTTATGAAGGGGTAGCCCTTGGCTGACTGTCAGGATCGGGACTGGGATCCAACACGCAGAGTACAAACAGGAGCTAGGTACATATACCGGACCTTAGAATGGCCGGACTAACGTAAGGAATAAGCAAAGAATGGTCTAGAGACAAGCCGAGGTCGAGGGAACGAGAGGACAGGTAAGCGAGAGACAAGCCGAGTCAAAAGGATAATAGAGGTAAGCAGGGTAGAACAATACAAGCCGGGTCAGAACCAAAGAGACAAACAGTAATAAGAGCCTATCTGTAGGGTAGGAGCGGGGTTGTAATTCGAAATGAATGCCTATCTGGTTTAAAAAACCTCGACAGGTATCCGGAGAACCACCATACCGTACAGGAGGAGTAATACGGGAGGAAGCACCTACTGTGGCTACCTCTAGGCCTGAACTTACATGAGAGATGGATGTAGTACGCATCTCTTCTGATTGATTACTAGAACGAGATAGTAAAGCATGCAGCGCTAGAGCCATCTGGTCCATTCTATGATCCATGGCCTCAAATCTAGAGTCAGGAGAACCGACCTGAGCGTTTGTACCTGCAGGATCCATTGGCCCTTTCGTAATGTCAGGATCGGGACTGGGATCCAACACGCAGAGTACAAACAGGAGCTAGGTACATATACCGAACCTTAGAATGGCCGGACTAACGTAAGGAATAAGCAAAGAATGGTCTAGAGACAAGCCGAGGTCGAGGGAACGAGAGGACAGGTAAGCGAGAGACAAGCCGAGTCAAAAGGATAATAGAGGTAAGCAGGGTAGAACAATACAAGCCGGGTCAGAACCAAAGAGACAAACAGTAATAAGAGCACTGAGTGACTAGACTAGCTAGAACCACGACAGGGCAATGAACCAATACACAAAACCCTATTTTATACCCTGGTTCTAAATTGATGATCCCGCCCCCGACGAGTCCTGATTCGTTGCTCGGGGCTTGATTGACAGATCGGAACGGATAGTCGTCATGACGTCGGCTACAGAGCGCCGCGTCATAAAAGGAGGCGGATCAATCGCGGCCGGCGTGTAAACGGCCGAGAGGACTGCGAGGAACGAGTGAGTCAACCCCTCTGAGAGGACGAGCGTCTAAGTGTCTCACCTCCTCCGAGGTAGAGACAACAGGTACCCTGACACTGACATGGTACTTGGGAAGGATTTAAAGTGACCTTTCAACCTGCTGCTAAAACTGCCATCTAGCATCTGCTCTCACAACTGTGATAAAAGTAACTTAATGCAATAATGTATGAAAATCAGTTTATTCTCATCCTCATTTATTCCAGCCTACTCTCTACTGTGCTTCTATCACTGCCCTCTGATCCCTGGCTATGTGCGCAAAGGCAAGGGTTAATGGATTCGATGCGTTTATGGTTTAAGGTTGAAAACCTAGCCATGCACACTTTCAGTGAAATTAAAATAAAATTAATACCCATTGAGGTAACAGATGTAGATGGCAGACATAATGGATAGAATATGGCCCTTTTACTGTGCAAATGTTTTTCTGTTGCCTAATCTCCTGCCAAGAGCAATTAAAAAAAAAAAATGTGATGGCCGATGGCTCAAAACATTTAGCACCTGTTTTAGTTCCAAAACTTGTATATATCCCCTGAATTGCAAAAAATATATATATTATATATATTAAGGGCTAACAGACTTGCAGTAATACATCAAGGGCCCACATAAAGTTCATTAAAACTCAGCCTTGGGGCATTATTTTTTGCAGCCTTATGCTAACTTATAGACTTTTGCTTTAGATTTTACTTTGAACAAAATCAATCATATATGTTTAAAATATATTTTATTTATTTATTTATTTATTTATTATTACTTCTATAAAATGTTTACCAGACTTTTCTTTTTACTTTGAACAAAATCAATGTTGTATGTTAAATTTTTTTAATATATATATATTTTTTTAAATTATTTTTAATTCTATAAAATGTTTACCAGACTTGTTCTTTAATTCAGTAAAAGCCATTATGCTTATGCGAAAAAAAAACAAAAAACCTATGACATCTTCGTAGAATCAAAACAGAGACTTATACAGCTCTGGCTTACAGATGGAATTTCAGAATGAATAGACATAATGATTGAATTGTCTTATATTTCATTAGGATTTAAGAAATATATGCTTCTTTGAAAAATATCGGGTCTGTAATTCAGCATAATTGTTATCAGCGCTAATCCCAAATTGTTAGCACATTAGCCATACTTAACTCCAGAACTCCATCTGTCAACCAAATCACCATTATAAATATAGATCAGAAGCATAACATTTAATAAAATTTTATGTGAATTATTCTAACTGGTTGAAAAACTTTTATTTTCCTATCTAGTGGAAATTAAAACGTAAGGACATCATTGATACATGCTTGTTATTATCTAGTGCTTAAACCCGCTTCTCTAAATGCTAGAACCCAACTTAAGGAAGTGTTGATAACTTTTCCATTCGTGCTAGAGGATATTGAACCTCAATGTGTAAGGTTTTGATTATTATTTTTTTTCATATATATATATACAGGTAGGAAACGGAATTCCCAAACCTCTCATAAAACTACATGGAAAAATCATAAAATATTAAATAGGCGAGGTGAATGAATAAGATCTTGCATGTGCAAGTCTCCATCTGCAAATAAAAAATGCAGAGGACACAAGTGTTCTCCAGTTGTACAAAAAAACAGTCACTTGAAACAATTTAGCTTGCGCTTGATCTAAGAATACTGTATGACAGATGCTTTTTTTTTCCAACCACAAAATATTTGACGCTTATATTTAAATGTACAGTCCTTTTTAACTACACTTCCAAAACATGTATCTGGTCTGCAAATATTTAATTTTTTTAGAATTTCTACAAAAACCGAGCCAGATTGTTATGGGAAGAAATACGTGTCAATTTCATACTTTTTCCTTTTCCCAATACCAAATAATAAATGTGTTCTAATGTATTATTTTAAGGAACACTTCCTATATTTTATTGACATTTTAATGGATTTTGCGGTGATATGCTTCAGCGATATTAATAGTTTTTTTATTTAACCTTACCTATGAATAGTGTTAAAAAAGTATTTATATTGCAATTAAGGTTACAGTAGATATGATTTTGCTGGCTGCTATCCAAAAAAATGTAGGCTTGTAATAATATTGTAGATTTAATGTGGATATATGATTTATATGTAACCTGCATGTACTAATGCTGTAGTTATACAGGGCTACCAATCTCTATTTATTTTGTCAATTTAATTTTTTATTGTTTTCCTGGTTTTAGGAAGTACTTTAAAATGACTACCATTTATAAACATTAAAGCCAACACAAATGCTATTATTGTAACAAATTGCTTGAATTATTTCCATAAGTTTTTCTATAATTCATATATATTTAGATAGGTCTGCACTCAGCCCTTTTGTATTCAAGAAGCAATATTTTAGCCGCAGTGTGTATGTATTACAAATGGCTTTGCCTGTTGTATTAAATCTTCATTATTTATAAAATAATGTTTTGTAACATTATATAGTCGAGGCTGTATCTGAATAACCTTGATTAATGCATTAGCTCATTGCGAATGCACACATTATAAAAACACAGTTGTAAATGCTTGGTTTGCATTTCATAATATTTTGAGCATAGGCGTGCTTAGCATATTTCATTTGGGTGTGCACCCAAAAATATTTTTTTTTAGAAAGCTGTGTTCTAAGAAGTTACTTTGCTTTGTGTATGTGTGGGGTGGCTGTAAGGGTTGTATCTGTCTGTGTGTCAAATGTGTGGCTGCGTGTGAGTAGCTAGGTGTTTATGAGAGTTATATGTTTGGGTAGCTTTTAGGGTTGTGCGTTATGTGTGGGTAGCTGTGAATGTATAGTATTGCTGTGTGATGTGTGTTGCTGTGCATGGGTAGCTGTGAGGGTTGTGTCGGCTGGTGAGCGTGCTGTGAGTGATTGGTGTAGCTGGGATAGGAGTGATAAGGTATAGGTTTGGAGTGGTAGGAGGATGGGGTGAGATGGATAGAGGTGGGGTTTGGATTGGGTTAGAGGAGTGGATGGGTGGGAGTGATAGGAAGTTAAGGAGAGAGGGAGGGATATGTTAGGGTGATGTGAGTATGGAGTGAATGGGAGAAATGGTTGGGCAGTAGTAATAGGAGTATGAGGCGAGAGAAAAGCATGGGTGGCAGTGATGAGAAGAAAGGGAGAGAAGGATGGGTTTGGGGTGATATGATGATGGACTGAAAGGGATGGGTGGGAGAGATGGGAGTGGGGGAGGGGATGGGTTGCAGTGATGGGCGGAGTGATATGACGAGAGAGAGGAGATGAGTGTGAGTGCATGGCACGAGTGAGAGTGATAGAGGAAAAGGAAGAGCAGAGGAATTAGTGAGCAGATGGGTGTGATAGGTGGAGAGGAAGCGATTATGCGACAAAAATAAAACACTGAGCTCCACATTGCAAAATAAAAGATTAAGTAATGTGGAGCTCTGTGCATTGTGCCAGGAGTGCTCTGGTGTCCTCTCAGTGCAGCCCCTAACCCCCACTACAGTTTCTATTAGGGGCTGTAGCACGGGGGATAGAGACTGTAGCAGGACGGATATGGTGATAGGGGCTGTAGCAGTGGGTGTAGGGGCTGTAGCAGGGGGAAAGGGGCATAAAAGGGGATAATAGGGAGATAGGGGTTGTTTTTGATGGTTTTAGTCAGTACCCCACAGCAGTTATGGTTTTAAACTTATACATTTCAAAATAATGCAGTACACATGTGTCTGTCTATCTATTTGTCTGTATGTATGGCTATCATACATTTTGACTTGTTCAAATTTAGGTCCCCCCGCCACCCCAGCTTAAAGGGGCACTCTAAGGACTAGAACAACTACAGATTAAAGTAGTGGTTTTGGTACTGTGACAAACATTTCCTTTTTAGTCAAGGTTTATTTGTTTGGGATATTTAAATAACCACTGCCTTCTAGGGTAAGGTATAATATGGGACAAACTCCAACTCTGGTCTTATTTTCTTATTTTATTTTATTTAACACATCAAGTGAAAATGAAAATAAATCCTCGCTCTTTTTTGAGCACTAACTATACATATAATTCAATACCTATAGTTGGGTGGCTTTCCCACTTTACAACAAACACAACATACAGGAAACAAACCTCGGCTCCCTTGGCTGGACTCTGCGTGAACGGACTCAGTCTGGTCTTACATACACTGTTAATTATACAAGTGATTGACAACTAGCTTCACCTGCAGAGCCTGCACTCATCATTGCAATACTTACCTGAATCATCCCACGGAACCTTTTGAATGGAAAGGTAGAATTTGCCAAAGCAGGTTTTATATACCATCCATCTACAATTACAATTACACCACATTTTCTCTCATAGTACAAAGATCACATCCCTGCTCCCTCTTGTTTGTAATCACTGCCTTTTCTGTGGAAAGACCATGTTTACATCGAACTGTAAGAATGGCTGTAGTGGTGGTAACATAGAAAGCCACTAGAGACACTTCCTCCTTACAGTCCTGCAACTTTTGCATAACTGATGTTTGGAACCCTAAAATCCAGCATGAAGACGCCAAATGTTCCCCATAGAAAGACAGTAGTATGATGCAGCATACGTAGTATGTAGGCCCAACAATGTTTCTCTGTGGAGTTCATCATTATTAATGATCTCAGTGAGGGGAGGACTGGTGGGTGCAGAGAAGGGTAAGACGTGAGTAAATCTAATCTACTTTTTACAGAAGGGGCCCTAAATCCTAAATAGATAGGAGAAACCACAGGGTTAAAAATACATCAAAAGTCAGGGTTTCCCTTTAACACTTTGTGGATATTATTATCATTATTATTATTATTGGTATTTATATAGCGCCAGCATATTCCGTAGCGCATTACAATATTGGATAGCTTAAGTATGACTCAGTTTCAAGCACCTGCCTACTTCAATGGACTTTTATTTAATATTCAGGCAGCCCATCCCAGAAGCCAACCAACCAGACAGCCACAGCTTTCCTTGAGAAGAGTGTTTCGGGAGATACTCCATGTACCATAACCACCACAGCTTATTATAGTTTTTCTGATGCACATAGTCTATTGGTACGTTCCCTTCAGCTGCGGTATTCACTTCTAGCCAATTTACCAGTTTCCACACAAAACAAGGTATGAGGAACTGGATAAAAAGATCCAGATATAGCAAAAAAATCTGGAAAAAAATAGTATTCACAAATGCAGCAAAGCCTCTCACTGCTGCTCAAACAGTGACAATCCACATTACAAATCAAACAAATAGAGGCTGCGCAAAATGTAGCTATGTGCACAAAAAAAGTGCTACCAAAATTTATTGGAGGACAGAATAATACACAAACGTTTCGGGTACAACCCTTTTTCAATGCACCAATTTTTTAACAGTTTCCACAGTTTGAGTGCAGGCTAGACGATTGCTCCTGTAGCGATCAGTGGGAGTCAGTAAGCCAATCCTTAGTGATAGCGAGGGAAAGACATATCTACAAATACCCAGGTGAAATTGTTCATAATCTAAAAAAGTACTTTTCCACAGGAAAAGCAAATGGAAATTATACGATGACGATGAGATAGCTGAAACGTAATTATAGTTTACATGGAAAATTACGAGATATTGAATAGGTCTTTGAGCAGGGAGACAGATTTTTTGTTGCATCTTTAAGTGTAATTGTATCTGTCTCTCAACCAATGCATTGTTTTTATTGTTGTCTTAAAAGCCTGTGTGATAAATGAAGATCCGTCTATTTTAGGCATATTGCATGTTAACATAACTGCTTGCAAAATTCAGGAAACAACGTTCAAATTCAGACAGGAAAATATTGAAAGCTAGTTATATCGCTACAATTTTCAGTTAGGTGAATAGACTGATAATTACCTAATAAGTATGCCATACTACTTGCACAATCAAGCTTATCAGCTGAAGTGTCCGCTTCCCATCTACTATCATTTAATTCTAACTGTCCAAAAAAATCTGTGTCTCTGCAATCAGGGGAGAAAAAGCATTTGTAACCTGTAGCAAATGTACTTTAACACTTAAATATATTAAATATATTAAATGCTCCACTCCATTTTCCTACAAAGCACCGCAATTATGGAATAATCTCACGGACACAGTCAAATCTTCACCCAATCCAAAATCTTTCAAGAGATCCACGGCAACATATCTCAATACAGAATGCACCTGTAATCATGGTTGACTGTATGTCTTATCTGTTCTGTGTTAAATTTATTTATATGTGTATATATATAAATATATATAAGTATATTATAGTTTTTTTTTTAACTATTATATTGTAACCTATTGTAACAATGTTATGTTTGTGGGCCCAGGACATACTTGAATACGAGAGAAATCTCAATGTATCCTTCCTTGTAAAATATTTTATAAATAAATAAATTATCAGACACAGTAATGAAGGGAATTGCAGCAGTGAGCTTTTGAATAAGCACTTGCATACTTATATTCATCATAGTACCCCTGAGTGGGTGAAAGGCCTGATTCCCTCATCTGTTTGTGAGTGCACTCATATCACATTTACTTATATTCCTAATTTAAACAATTTTACGCTATGTTAGCTATCTGATTTGTTTATACAGAGCACATATTTGGAGGATCTACCTCAATACAGGTCATTCTATTTTTATATATATATCTCAATGTATTCTGGGTGGTTTCCACTTCTTTATATATGTGTATATTCTCTTAGGTGGCTGTGGAGTACACCTGGGATCACTTCCAGTTATACGTTTTTTCACCTTTAGTGTATATACTTTCTTTTTGGTTTTTATACATTGGTAGCCTAGTCTTGATACTAAAACCTCATCCAAGTCTGGCTAGTTATGTAAGGAACACAGCAAATGTATGTATGCCCATAAACTGCTATTACACTTAGGCTTGTACACTTATGCTTGTTCATTCACTCAGTGCCCAGGGCACCCACGTCAGTTAGGATAGCCTGTTTACTAAGCCACAGAGATTCTCTTACCTACTGACATTTATCACTATGTTACTGTTATTCGTGTGTCATTATATTACAAAAATGTGCAATTTCTACTAATGCCATGTTACTGATAGCCTATATCTGTCTTACTATGTCTGATAGAGCTGTTGTGGCATGTGAAGCTTGATTGTTCACATGTGTACGGAAAAATCTAACTTATCCTCTAATTCACGACCGCAACTAGCGAATATCTACGTTTATATTCTCACTTAAATATAAAAATGTGCTGACTTACTATAGCCATGTAACTGTCATATGTTAACTGTCTATGTTATGCTTGATACAGCTATCATGGCGTTTCAAGCCTGTTTGTCACTCTTTGCACGTGAAAAATAAAGAATTTAAAAAATAAAAATATGTTGAAGTAAATAATGTAAAAAAAAAGCATTTACATTTTAAACACTATTTGCATCTCGGGTCACAGTGTATTTCTTGTTTGCAAATCACAGATGGTCATCAACATGTTTTTTGTAACGCTTGAGAAAAATAAATTGCTTTCCACAGTTTTCCTGTTAGGCTTCAAAAACTCTATTTATATTAAACTAAATAAAACAAACAAAAACAAATGTGAATATGCCATATGCATGCAAACTATTTACTCTACAACTGATGACTAGGATGTAAGTAAAGGGGTTATTAATTTAACAGCCACTGTTCCTACCCATTTCGCTTAGTTGTATATTGCGTGCAAAAAAGTATAGTAATGGGATTTTTGAACGGCTTATATAGAGAATGCATTTCAAATATACACAGAAACTGCATCTTCCCTGTGATATATTGGAGTGTGGGGTTGAGCCAATGATGGCAAAGCACCTCAGATATAAGGGTTCAATCGATTGCTCACAATTGCTCAATAACATTTTCTGAACTCCAGACAATAGTTTCAACGTGATCTCAATCCAAAAGTGTCAAAACCTTTTTCTGGAGGTACTGTGCCAAAGTTAGAAATAATTATAACGTATAACCAGGCTAAACGACCTAAAATGGAGATCCGTAACAACAAAAAAAAAAAAAAAATGGATCAACATAGGAAAGAACCGTTTGTCCCTTTTTGGAATTTAGTGGTGATGATAGTAGCTGATGTGCTTATTGACCTGCCGTGTTCCAAACTGATAGTGATATATATGTGTGTGTTTATTTAAATGTGTTTAAAAAATGTGTATTTGCTGTGTTATCGGTTTTTCGAAGTAATATTGGTGTAAAAATGCTAAATTCTACTTTAATTACTTTGATTGAGTAAGAAGAGGTTGTTGGTAAATGTTTGGAGACACTGTTTGCAAATATAATGATGTCACAGGAGTTGTCTGTGGTGGTTGTTCTGCTAATTTTCAGAGTATTGGTTAATTAGTAGAAAATGTAATTCAGTGGTTTATTAAATCCCGTGTCATGTTTGGTAAGTAAGTGGCTGATGGTTACATAAATGTGCTGATGTCAAAGTGAAGGGTATAACCAGTCCTTAGAATAGCAATATTCACTTAGAATAGCAATGCTTAACGCAGAGCCTATAGAGGTTTAAATAAATCAGAGTCAAGAAACAAGGCAGAGGTCAGGAATCCAGAAACACAACAATGCCAAGCCAATTGAAGGTGTACAGAGTTCAGAGAAGTCAAACTAGCTGAGTTGGTTTACAAGGAATAAAAATTCACTATTGGGAATCAAAAGAGACCATAACAGGGCAATGAGACAGAGGTCAGTGAAATGCTTATATAGGTCTGGCATCTGTGGCGAGGCCTGTATGATTTATGCGTGCACAGTATGAATGTGTGCATAGACACTAAAATGACGAAGGGCTGGTTGCATCTGTAAATTGTTGCCAGAGCATCTTATGATGAAAAACACCGGAGGGCCGTGTTCTGCGTCAAATGACATGAATGTGGAAGCCATCAAACTGACGCGAACTGGAGGATGCAAAGGAGCCACGAAAGAACAAGAGTCACAGGCATCTCTACAATGAATTAATTTTCTTGAGGATTTTGATCACTTGAGGATTTTGACCACTTAGGTTTGGCACCTTAACAAGATATGAGGTCCTTTTTTGTCTATAATAGTAAAAATCTTGTCACAAAGCATCATAACTAGACCTGTGCAAACGTTTGTTTTGTAGAGTTCAATGAAGAAGGCAGATACATTGCGGATAATTGATTTGTCCAAGGTATGGATTAAAAGGTATTTGATTTGAACGAACCATCTGAAACTAACTATTGTACCAATCTAATCATAATGATGTGATTGGGACTTTAGGAGGAGAGAACTCACTCTACAAGAATCAGAACTAGACAACTTCCACTGCTCTTCTTCCAGTACTGCTGTGTGTAATGTGTAATATGGATGTCACATATACTACCTGTAACTTTTCGTCACTACACAAGGGGAGCAACCACTGCAACGGGAGTTATGAGAGCTGTTTCTGCCAATGGAGCATGCAGAGATAGCTCCATCACTTGCAGAGTTTGCCACATTGTTTTACTATGAGTAGAACCTGAACCAATATCAATTCTTCTTACTCAGTTTCCTTGTCCTCATTATCTTTCTGCATATAATATATATATCCAATCAACTAATTTATTGTGCCATCAGAGGAAGCTAGGCAGACATTTTTATTAAGGGCACAACATAAACTTGCACTGGTTCAGTAGTTGCATTTCAACGTCTGAATGTTTAAATGTTCTAAAACTGTATGATGTTCAGCATGTTGGAGATAAATATGTAATATGGATCATAATAGAATTCCGTTAGTTTAGTGTTTAATGCTATTAATGTGACAACAATGTAGTCTTTATAGCAAATAGAGTTCTTATTGATTAAATTTTACAATGACAACATTCTATAGACCATGTAAAAGTGTGGATCAGCATATAGGAATTTTCAAAGGTTACAAGTGTTAAATTGACTGCACAAAGTTATTAATGGTATTATTCAAACAGAAATAGGTAAAAGTGTGCGCTCTACTAAGCACTTTCACCCTTCGTGATTTTTATTAACGAGTCTCTCTGAGCTTAACTTTACTGATTATAATAGCTAAGACCTGTCTTTCATTTCTCTGTTTGTCACAATAAATTTGTCCATCATGAGATTCCATTATTTAAAATACATGCATAATTTGGAATACAGGCATCTGTTGTCATCAAACTTTATTCTAAGGATCTTGAGGTTACCCGCGGATACATTCATGAAACAAGTATAAAAATATTTCTATCTGTGGAACCTTGTACCACTCAGCTAGCCCCAGCCATCGATGATTTAAAATGTATTTATTTATAAAATATTTTACCAGGAAAGATACATTGAGATTTCTCTCGTTTTCAAGTATGTCCTGGGTCCACAAAACATTGCATTGATACAATAGGGTACAATAAAATACAAAAAACTATATTAATACACAATATATACAAAATTTAACATAGAACAGGTAAGGAATATTTAATCAACCATAACTCGTGCATTCTGTTTTGAGGTATGTAGAGAGTCATACAATATGTCCACGTTAAATGGTAACAGACATCAATGTATGCACCAATCTTCAAAATCTCACAAATGAACAGTTACAATGTTATAGTCCAATGTTTTCTATAGAGAGGCATATTTGTGAAGCATTATGAATGAGCCCTATGCACTGCTTCTTTTTTGAGAAGCATTTGATTGAACAGATATCATCAAGCTTGATCTCACAGAAGGTGGAACAACAAGTGACAAGCAGACTATCTTGGCATTGGATTGCAGGTAGGTTTAAATGTGTTTTTTTCATTTTTCTGAAATAAAGAGATTCGAGGTCAGTAATCTAAAGGCAACAAGGAACACTGTAACATTCAAAATATGTGTATTGATTTTTTAGCAATAGAGTGCTCCTTTAACAATAAATCGGGCCTTTGTGGGCTTTTCAGTTAAATCACAGAATACATTTTACAGGCAAGTATATTAATAATGATAATACGTGACAGGTTTGTGATTAATATACATTGCAGTGTGTGCGCATCTTTAAGGTTGTTATAGGCTATACACTTAAAATATTGTGTGTGTGGTGAAACATACCGCTATTTTCATAGTTTGGAGTTTACTGTTTATCCGTTCCGGAGTTATGGTATCCGAACACTCTGCATTCGACTCCCAAATGAGGACCACCGCGGTACCCCATTAGAACATTCACACCAGCAACTTAAGTGTGAAACCACAAGGGAAGTAAATAAAAAAAGCTTCCCCTGGGTGGCCGCCATTTAGTGTAACCGAATACACGTGGTTGGCAAAAGAGTGGCGGCCATTTTGTCTCCCAAACGTGGGCAGCGGTACTTGGTCTCATGCGAGTGCCTAGCCGAAAAGGGTTCCAAGCACTCGCATGAAACCCGGTAAAGATTATACTGCTGCCCATCCTACTTACTGACCAAATATGCGAACGACGTTCGGGAGATGGAAACTACCGAATGGGGGGAGCATTCGCTCCCTGAAATCAGTAGAATCCCTGGTATGGTTTTTGCACAGGAACTCCCGAACGAAGACTGGCCAGGGCACCTATTTCCCTGGAACTGTTTTGGGCCATCACCTCATGTCCGTCCGGTCAAAACTTTACCCCGGTGGCAATCCAATTCTGCCAAATGGATCTGAGTGAGATTTGGCCAAGTTGTGCACTCAGATCAGAGCTATCCGGGGATATAACTTTTGTGGGGTTGCTGTTTATAATGGGGGTAGTTTGGAGGTATTTTATATTTTGTGTAGGTTTTTCTGTACCCGAGAGATAATTGAGTTACAGTTTTCTTACCCAATTATCTCTCAGGCACAGAGGACCTTGGATAGGAAAACCCTGTAATTTTGTGTTGGAGACCTTATGTTAGGGGTCAGTGTTTAAAAGCCGTGTGTCGCCAGAATAAAATCAGTTGACTCCCAGGACTATGTCTCGTCTAATGACTGAGGGAATGGGTGCTTGAGTGTTTTAACTGTTCCAATCTGGCTGAGAGAAGGAATTAGCAGAGGTAACCAGTCAAATTACCCGGGGTCCGCTACTGTGTGTATTGATGGTTTTGCTATGTTATCATGTTGTTATAGTGTTTGTGATGCTTGTTCTGCTCATTTGTAAATATTTGAGGATATATGTTAATTGGTAGTGTTTTCAGTGATTTTTCTAGTCCTTTTAGGGTTTAATTCTCTAAGTGTCAAATTGTAGTAGTACCGATAACTCTAGTTTGAAATATTGTGATAAGTGATTGAGTGTCTAAAGTAAGATAAGGGGCCCTTTTTCACTGATATGATAATGGTAAATGTTTTGTTGGAATGGTGAGATATGCACAGCTCATCAGAATCCTTAACATGTTGATAAATATAAATCATGAGCTTTTACTGTACTTTGTTAGATAGTCAGTATACACAATTTATTGTGACATGGTCAAACATGCATTGCCATTCTGGTTCTTCCAAACATTCAACATATATTAGTAAAGGCAATTTGTAAAAAACAAATACAATTCATATCTTGTAATACCTTTTTTATTGAACTAACAGAATTTTTTAATAACAAGCTTTTGGGAGAACCTCCCTTTCTCAAGTCAGAAGCATTTCTGAGCAAGACGACACATAGAATCCCAAGTTGAGTTGTGATACAGGGGTTAAAGCGACATGAGTGCAGATAAGACACAGGTTTGATGGAAAATAGACAACATTTTTGCAAAGGGTCCTAAATATCTTGTGTGAAGATCACAGAGTGAGGGGGAGAGAGAAAAAAATAAGCAAACAGTGGAGAAGATGGTGCTAGAAGTGGAGAAGGCAATTTCTAATTCCTAATGATGCTTTATTGTTTACGTGGACATTTCAAGATAAATTATTCTCAGACAAAGAAGGAAGCCAAAAACCTACAAATAGAGTCACATGAGGAGCCTAATAAAAACTGCAGCCTAGGAGACACAATTATTTTGTTCCCTCTTCGCCCTGACACAAACACAATTCTGAACAAATGACCTATTTGAGGAAATACATCTCATTCTTTCCATATGTTTGCTCTGACTTTTGTAATTCCCATGCCAATAAATCAGATATTCCCCATTTAATGAATTAGCCACATTAGTTTGTGTGTCAACAGATAGCATTTCTGGTAGCATGTAAGAAGGATATTACTTGTTTACAATATTATGTTACCTATTGTTTTTGACAATCTATTTTTCTCTGTTGCGTAAACATTAACTTCAAACCAAAAAGCCCAAAACCCTTTCACACATTATTTGTTTAAATTTCTCTCCGAGCTTGTTAGTAAACTGAGATCTTTGACAACCTTATTTTGCCACTTACTCACTAACTCTGTGTAACAGGCTTCTTTTAAAGATTCAAAGTATTACATTTAAGTTTGTGAACGTTTTAAGTCTAATCATGCTAATATGTCTCATGCAAAAGATTGCACTGTTTGATGTGCCGTCATTTCCAACTTTACGAGCAGAGTAGCATTTTTTAGGTATCCCTTGGAGATCTCCACTTGAACATGCAGATTTTTGAGCAATTGCCAAAGGTAGTGAATGTTGAAGTACTTAAGCTGAAGCCAATGCAGTCATTAGAAGGAGGGGATTAATTGTTTATTAAAACAGTTCTTTAAATAAGAGTCTCTTCTAAAAGAAATGTGATACATAACTCAATAAAAAGCCATAGTTTGTGAATGTTTTGTTCCCCATCGGATTTTGTGTTTTAGGACGGATGATGAGCTGCTACCACTAATTATATGTTGACCAAATGCTTTAAAAATAAAGATGCTATTTTTATTTGCTGAACGGATCATTAGCCAAATTCACTCTCGGTGGGCAAATCTTTAGAGAATACTGTCACAAATGCCACCACAACAATTTAATTGGTCTCTTTTGGCGTTCCATATGGAGTAATCTAATTAAGACAGTAATAGCTGTAAAGCCTTGTGATTTCTTGCAGACAGAAAACATCAGCAACGTGCTTTGTTTTATCAGCTAGCACTGAGCTAATTTACATTATTTTGTCATTGCCACTAGCGACATATTGTTAATAATCGGAGTGAAAATCACAGGTTGGATTGCAGGTGATATTGTTGGGTTTTTAAACAAACTGAATTGTAATTCGTCTGTGGCTTCAATATTTTAAATATATAATCACTAAAAACTCTGCATGTTGGGGGGAGGTAGACAAAGAGAATAAACATGAATACACACAATGCTATGAATACATATACAGTAATATCTAAATTTAAAAAAAAACAATAAAGACAATTATAGTTTTTACAAGATAAAAATAAACTCTACACTTCTACAGCCAACCGTAAAAAAGGGAAACATTATTTTTAAAGAGTCACTCTAGGTACTGTTACCACTTAATCTCATTAAAGTGGTTATTGTGCTTGAAGTCCCCTGGCTCCTTCCTTACAGTTATAGTTAAACTGTTTTTTGATTGGTTTCATGCTAAAAGATGAGTCCCTAGCATCCTGTCCCCTGTCTGCTGTTCAGGCTAATGATGAGGCATTAACCTGCTCAGCAGTGAGTGGCTGTGATTGGCTGAGAGTGTCAGCTTATTTGCTGGTTTGATGTGGTATGGCTAAGTAAGAGTGGAATGTCTGCCTTAGCTTTGGGGGACCAGGGACCCTCATTAAGTGTTAAATGTTTGGAAAATTGTTTAACATTAAATGGAGGGATGGTGCCAGGGGACTAGACCAATGCGATGAGATACAATTATTATTGTGCCTTTAGTATCTCTTTGAGAACGAAGCAATATAAATCTTGCTCTTGAAAAAAATGACCTTCTGGGATACTTTATACACAGCATTTTACATGAGTGTGTAATGGAATATTTTGCTGTAATCATCTATCCAACTATATGCATAACAATAAGTACATTTTGACTTTATTGTTTTTAATTTTATTTTGTATTTCTTTAGTGTCCCAGGATATAGTTCAAAATAAAAATTTTTTAAAAACTCCCAATTAAGTTTTATTGGTAATATATTTTCAGGATTATACTTTAAATTCGGAATTGTAGAGAATTAAAAAAAATGAATGCCAAAATAGAGACTGTGCATATAGCCAAGTTCGAGAATTTTTTCATGTAACCTAATTTAGTTTTAATTTTGTCAGGTTTTATTTCTGTACACATCAGAGTTTAGTCAATAACCCTGCTTTAAAAAAAAACCCATTGTTTTTACTCTGGTGATCATGCCTTCAATACTATTTCACTAATATTAAGGGGACAATATATTTACCAGATCAACTACAGCTTATTGTAGTTGTTCTGGTGAGTATAGTCAGTCCCCGCAGGCTTTTTAATGTAAACCCTGTCTTTTCACTGTCTTTTTCATCCAAATTTAGGCCTATCAGTATGTTTTCTGAATTTCATTAATCTGAAGAACTAATGGACATATAATCAAGCGAACAACATGCAATAGACGAGCATGTACTTCTAAAAAACTACCACACAAGCCTTTCTTGGATCTGCTATTTTTAAGGGGAGTGATGGCATTCATAGATAATGCATACAAATTAAATCCTGCAAGACTGGGTAAATAGTCGATCCACAACTGGCAAATTATCATGGGATTTGTATGACAGCTGTGGATCTGCCTATATGCCTCCTCTGTCCTACAGCGGGGTGGTGGGGCCTTAACAGATTCTTTCACCGGGGGCCTGAAGTTTCTAGTTATGCCCTGCATGACATCTGCCGTCAAATTATTCTCTTTCTATTGGCCCAAATAAATGAACACATTGATTCGTCAAAATAACAATAGGATATCCTTAAATTTTGCTCATGACTTGTTCTTCTTAAGTTGACGTTATCATGTGTTGAGGCCAAGATGCATTGGAAGCTGAATGTTAAACTTGGGGTTCCTTCACTAAACAGGGAACTGTGATAAATAAACAAACGATATAATTTAGGCCAAAAAAGTCCTATTCAATATAATTATTGTATTTAGCGGTTTTCGTCTCAATTTTACAAAGTGGTTGGTCAGGATGCATCTCTTTTTTTAGAATAATTCTGATACTAGCTAAAGAGATTGGTGAAAAATAAATTTAGAGATAAACATGAATTGACCCACAGGGATTCCAAGTCAATATAAACTGAAAGCAATAACAAGGAAATGCAGGCCATGTAGTGGAAATAATCCACCAACTCTCTTTTCTTCTATTTCTAGCATTTCGACCCAAAATGTGCAATTCCCATATTCTCAGTTAAGCAAATAAACTCCTAAACAGAGTGCTTTTATGTGCAGTCACTCATTAAATATCACCTTTAAAGGTTCAGAATTGTATTTGAAAATGTTTCCTTTTAAAAGATAATTTATGTTTACTTATCTATAAATAAATAACTTCATGGCTAAAGGATAAGCATAAACTAGAATTCTCTTAAACTGCCTAATACTAGCGTAATAATACCTCCCCTCGCAAACTGTGAGTGTCATAAATAGAACCATAACTGTGCATGCAAACATATGAGGTTCATTATAAATAAATTTGATGGCAGGTTTATTTTAATAGCTATAAACCCTTATCGTTCTGTCTAGAAAATATAACACAATGGTCATATATTAAGAGGTGTAGGTTTAGATTATTGAAATAGTTCAAAAAAATTACATTTCCAAAGTGTAAATTAGAATAAAACGCTTCTCTGCTTGATAAATACAACCCTAAGGATAACATAAGATTTGGAGTGATTCACGGCTTGATAAGGATGAAGTTTGTTCTGGAGCAGTTGTTGGCATAATTTCCAGAGCCTGTTGCTCACACATGATAAATCATAGGCTTACGTATAAAATATCTAGCCAATATTTTCTACCGCAACAATTTTGGTAGCAGATACAAGTTTCACTCATGTACATTCGTACATTTTCAAACAGCTGTTTTAAGACTAAAGCTTGAAGCCTACACAGGTGGATTATTTTAGGCAGGTATGAACCAGCATAAGTTCCATTTCCTGGTAAAGCTTTTAAAATATCTAATATGTCTGTTGGACTCTATCACACATTAGGGTTCGTATTAATGGTAAAAAAAAAAAATTAAAATTAATTTCCGACAGTCCTTGCGATTCCTCTAGTTTCTATGGCAATGTTATTGCTCACACAAAGGGCTTCTTAGCCACAAGGTTGTTTGTTGCAACCGAAAATAGGGCTTTTAATCCACTGGGGATTAGGGGGTTTAGGGGGGTGATTGTGAAAGGAAAACAACTTTCCTAGCACTATAGTTTCCATTTAATGCTTTTGAGTGTAAATGTTTGTAAGGGAAAATAGAAGAAATAAAAGTGATTTTTAAAAAAAAAAATTTTTATCAACAAACAAACTTTAAATTCACATTCTCACATGCGCCAAGATTTTTCCTTCCCCGTATTGACCGTTAACTCTGCCTTTCTATCATCCTATTGGCCAAAGCTTTTAAAATATCTAATAAATCTGTTGGACTCTATCACACATTAGGTTTCTTATAAATGGTAAGAATGGGCCAGCTACCCTTAGATCCCATCTTTCTTTCTTTTGGCCTTTCTCCCATTCACTCTGACCTGCTTTGCCTTGGATATTGGTTGGCTGCTGTTTATTCCCTCCCCTTTATTCGTGTTTCCTTTCCCTTTGCCTGTGCAAAGCATTTACTGTCTCTCCTCACAAGCAAGCTACTGGCAATTATTTTTAACACCTTCAATTCCAGATGTATCTGTT